>NW_011336005.1:230186-236682 GCF_000735185.1 Notothenia coriiceps
TAATGAAAAAAACTAATTTCCTTTGGCTACAAACACCAGTGGCAACTATCAACAATGACAGACAGTGTGGTCCAAACCATAGAGAATTAGTAGAAAACCATTAAGAAATATGCGTATTCTATAGCTCCAGACTTTGACTATAAAGAGTAAAAACTGTTCTAAGAATGTTATTGGCATAACTTTTCATTCAGTCTTTCATTTGGGTCTAATCCATAGCACAGAACATCCTGATCCACTGCTGCCGAGACCTCGAGCTGTTATTTTAATAGTTTTTTTCCCCCAAGGCTATAAAATGTACTTTGAAACTTGACTTTAAAAATAATTCAAAGGCTAACAATAAACTTTCCCTGAACAGAGCAACTCCAGTAAAAACTGCAACCACGATTTTCATGCATGCATGTATATAAATTACTTTGAATAATATTAAACTGGATGGTTCCTTTATTCTAAGGATTCAGTTGATCAATACTTTTGTTATGTTCAACTGAGTAGACCTTTTTACACAACAGGAACATAGACTGTTTCGACGCGTGTTTGTTTTAGTCTCATAATGTACAGGATGTAACAGGATTGCGTTTGTGTGAGTGCCACACTCCTTCAGAGTGAAAAGATTGAAAATATATAAAAAATAAAAGAGAGGACTTACTTTTGGTTTACCCATATAGTAGCACATGGCATGCTGATGACTGATGTCATTTACATTGTGTGATGTGACAAACAGATTTTTCAATTCCCCTGCCAAGCTAAAACGTTTTCGGTAAAAGGGTTGCGCGCATGTTGTGGGACACACTTTTAGTGACAAATTAGTTACTGTTATTTAAAATATGTTTATGATTTAACAAATAGATTATACCATTACAAGAGACATATCAATAGAATAATTCCAAAAAAAGTAAATAAAAACCCTATTTTAATGTTATATTTGAGAAATAAACTTACATAATGTGAAAAATTGATTTTATTTGAAGAGAGAAAAAAAATTCAGACATTTTCAATTAGTATATTTAATGTAATATTCAATCCAGAAATCAGGAGATAACAAAAACTGGTCCAATTTGAAGTTCTCGAGACAATATAATATTCCAGCTTTCATTAATTATTTAATTGTACATAGCCTATGTATCTCTGACATGCTAATTAATGAAGACAACTAATTTCCTTTGGCTACAAGCACCAGTGGCAACTATCAACAATGACAGACAGTGTGGTCCAAACCATAGAGAATTAGTAGAAAACAATTAAGAAATATGTGTATTCTATAGCTCCAGACTTTTGACTATAAAGAGTAAAAACTGTGCTAAGAATGTTATTGGCCTAACTTTTCATTCAGTTTTTCCTTTGGGTCTAATCCATACCACAGAACATCCTGATCCACTGCTGCCCAGGCCATTCGCTCTGTGCTAAATGTTGCTGCCCACTGTCCTGACGGAGAAACGGCTATAGCGCCTCCTGCACCATGGACACGGTCTCCCATGTACTGCAGAGACAACTGGGAAGAATCTGCTAGAGATTTACCTGTAAGAAAATATGGAAATCAATGGAAAATTAATATTCAGGGAATCAATGTGTGGTCATGTCCTGCTGTCATTGTCAAAACAAATTAGACCTTCTTAAAACTTGCAAACCATTGTCAATGGAAGCCAGAATGTACAGCTAAAATTACATCAAATGGGGACCTCATAGTAAACAAGACAGTAAGACCGTATTTCATTATTTGAGTCCCACACTATCTAACTTTTCCTCATTTGCCTTTGGTCTAAAATATAGGCTTGTTCTAACTAACTAACTAAACCAACTCTCTAATAAACAAGCTCATTTAATAACTGCAGCCATAGTTATAATGACTACGTTCACATCAAATCAAGACCAGATAAAGTCCGACCCATATGTGGCCTGTCTTAAAGGTGGGGTAGGTACCGGAAAAAATCGGCCACTAATTACAGAGCCCCTCCTCCAACACACACGAACGCGCACATGACCAATGAGGGCACGAGATAAGTTTGTGCACGAGATGGAAGGCTGACAGGCAGGTAGGCCATCCAGTTATTTTAGCCGGGCCGGCTAAAATTATTGGTCGTGCTTTTTACAGTACTACGGCTTCCACAGATTACATTTTTGTATGGATTTTTTGTCAAAGCACTTAAGATATTCATTGCTATCGGGATGTTAAGAGCATTCCATGGAATATAACAAAGTGTATCTCGAGCCGGTTTCTCAAACTTACCTACCCCACCTTTAATGTAGAGAGTTTGAAAGTGTGATATTTCACCTTGTTCAACATGTGAAAGAATGAGTCTGGCCAATGTCACTTTGAGAATAGATTCTCCATGGCCGGTACACGACACTGCACCACTGAGGTTGTCTGCATATCCTCCAGAGCCTAATTTACAAGAAAGAACACGGGAGAAAAAAACATTTAATCTACTTTTATTTTGCTAGATTTCACACATTGGTGTCCTTAAATACTATAAAAAGGTTGGGAGTGCAACTGAAATGATAAATGTTCTTTTACAGTGAAAGTGAATGAAGTCATACCAATGATGGGACAGTCTCCCACTCTGCCAACCATTTTATTTCTGATGCCTCCAGTTGATGTTGCACACGCCACATTACCATCAGAGTCCACAGCGACTGCCCCAACAGTATCATGGGCCCTGGAATGACAACAAAAGGACGTAAGGGATAACATATTTAACTTTGCATATAACAAGCAATCATCACGTTCTGCAGTATTACCCTTTATTAAACTCTCTTTACACAAGCACATTCTCTGCCTAGTAGGATCCAGGGTTATATATATTGTATTTATGTTTTATTGGGTAGTATCCCACCATGCTATTTAACATGAAAAGGTGATGTGAAGAATGAATTAAATTAAGAATAGCATGGGTTAAAGGATGAAGGTACTTGCCACTGAGAGTTGAAATCCTCCATAACTCCAGTTACATAGTTTTTTTGTTTGTCCCACTCTTTCCTCTCATTCTCAGTCACCAGTTCATCAGCGGGGACGGTGGCCATGCCAATACTCTCTGCAAACAGGTTTGCACCTCTGCCTGCCAGTATGACATGGGATGTCTGACATGTTCAATGGCAGCAGACATGTAAGAAAAATGTAATGGATTTGAAAACCGTTTCATTATCCTGCAATACAATAATCCGTACAGAAAAATAATAATAAAAAAAGGATTCAGTCCAAATCTGTATATTTCTTATAGTTATTGGTCTTTACTGTTTCTTCAAAGAAAGACAAAAACAAGTATTTAAGACAACACCTTTTCCATCACTGCCCGTGCCAGTGACACAGGATTGGCGATGTTCTTCACTGCAGCCACGGCACCACAGGCAAGTGTCCTTCCATCCATGATAATGGAATCAAGCTGCACTTCTCCTTCAGCATTTAGTGCTGCTCCATGCCCTACAATCACAAAACATAACTATAGTCAGCGTGTGAACTGAAGGTCTTTTATCTGCAAAGAAACTAAATGAAATTCAAGAGCAACGGACAGAGAGGGTGTGAGAAAAACAGGCTTTTCCTTCCTTCTTTGGAAACAGAGGCTTTATGCTGCCTGCTACATCCTCTCATATCCACAGGGTGGTGACACAACAGTTTAAAAACAGCACAGTACTGTGAATGACACGTTATTGATCAACAGATTGTATTTACTCGTACACATTTGTTTGGTACATAAAACACCTTTTAAAATGTATATTAGTTTCGATTAATTCAACAGCTTTTAAGTTCTGCAATGTAGTTTAGATAAAACACACAAAACTACTGAAGCACAAAATAAATATACTGTGCTATCAGTTTATCCATAATTTGTCATGCCTGAAAACTGTCCATTTACAGTAAATTGACTTTGTAAAGGTTCTAAGTGAAAAGATTTCACGATTAAATAGATGTTTTTAATTTTAATTGTCCCCAAAAGGTGACACTCATTGAAGCACACATATTATAATAAATTAATATTAGTATTATATTAGGGTTTAACACGTAAACATAATTTAAAATGCAGATGTGTTTTGGGATCAAAACACATTTGGGATGAATACCAAAGTATAAGGATGAGCCCTTCTATCAGTCAGTAACCTGACCCCTACTGATCATCATCACTGTGATTCTTTATCAGATGAATGTTGGCATCCCCACCAGCAGATGGAGACGTTGAGCTACACACAAATGTAACTGAATGTTTGTGCATATAATTTGAATGGGAAGCGTCTATAGTCATATCTACTCCTAGTGCAGACTGCATGGCATAAATGTTTAAATATGGGAATGTGAACTGGTATTTGTGTACAGTATACCTGCATTAAACGCACGGTTATCCTCCATAGCCCTCACGGCTGCCTCAACAGAATCCAGAGCACTTCCTCCTCCTTTCAGCACAGACGATCCTTGACGTGCTGCAGCCTTCACTCCATCCACAGAGGCCTTGGCCAGGTCCTCAGGTATGGCCCACGCCCCCCCATGCACCACCACCACTGCTGACATCCTCCTGCAGGAGAACACAGTGTTAAAGTATGTTTTATGACATCTTTAATTTTCCTCAGCCTTGGAGGGTTAGTCTAACTTTTTTTTAAATCAAATCGTAAATGAAAAATAATAATTTTTGTTTATTTAAAAATAATAATACCATTGTTTTACATTTCAAAATGTTCATAGGTTACAGTAGTGCATTTCAGACTTATTTTAACTTCTTAACCTTGAGAAAAACCTCACATCTCAAATTCAGGATCATGTCACATCTTCAAAACTCAATTTAAGTAGATCTCGAGTTGTTGTTTCAACCGTTTTTTTTTTCCAAGGCTAAACATTTACTTTGAAACTGGTTTTTAAAAAATAATTCAAAGGCTAACATTAAACTTTCCCTGACTCCTAGGACGCTGGTTATGTTCCAGATAAGAGATCAACTCAGTGAAAGCACCGCCTGCTGACCAATCAGGGCTCTATGTGTGGAGTTTAAAGCTATCAAGTCATATTAAAGGATAACATAAATACAGTGTTAACTGCTGTATGCAGGAAAGAGCTAGGTCCGGCAAAAATCACCGACTGTGTGAACATGAAAATTAATAGAATATCACCTCCCATCTTCAGAGAAATCGGACTATTCTTACATTAGCCTTAAGAAAGCTTACTTAAATATCTGCCGCCACAACATAAGTAACCGGATCAAAGTAACATTACGTACAGTTCCCGACACTGTGAGTGCAGACGTCGATGTGTCCCATTATCATTCATATCACATCATCAATCACATCATAATATATCATATATTCCCTTATCTGTGTCAGCTTCTCGAGCCGTATCTGGCCGTGCAACACTTACATTGTCAGATAGCCTACTGGCAGAAGTATTTTTTTAAACAACACATGAAGTTGATGAAACACTCAAATCAAATGTAATTAAAGTCAGATCCACTCGTGTCTTGGACGGGGCAGTGATATCACAAACCTGTTATACGCATTCAACCACCGGGTCATTTTTCTTCTTCTTTTTTCCCGCTGTTCTGTATTCACCTTGTAGCTGCAACTATGTTGCTTTCATCCTGCATCAAGTGTTTAATTTATGGGTGTTTAAAGTTTAACTTCTTCATATATGTGTTTTGTCTAACATGATAGTCTACTTTTCATTCCAAACGTTGTACCTTTAATACAGTCTTTCAATGTTTACACAACAGAGCTGAGTATCATGGCATGCAAAACATGTTATGTATAAAAGGTGTGAAAGAGGGTCCTGGGAGGAGAAACGCTAATGGGGAGGAATACACTTACCAGCTATCGTATTACTATAGTTTTTTCTGTAGTGCCATTTTACTAGCTATAGTAGCCCTATAATATTGCAATAGTAATACTATGTATCTAGATCTTTGTAGTATTCCTATATTATTTTAAATAGTATAACTATAGTATAATATATAGTGTTTCTGTAGTTGTTTTTTGAACACACCACTCCTACAGTAATAGCATGAAATTGTCATAGTGAATGCATATTATTATATCGTGTTTGTAAAAGTAGTACTATAGTTTTTTTTTGTTGGTGTTTCCGTATTAAGACTATATTATTTTAAAATAATACTAGTATAATATTTAGTGTTTCTGTAGTTGTTTTTTGAATACACCATAGAATACTCCTATAGTAATATATGATATTGTCATAATGAATGCATATTATTACTATAGTGTTTGTAAAAGTATTACACTCCTAGAATTAATGTGTCATTCGTTTAACACACTGCTGTGTCAAAGGCAATTCAAGAAATTCAGTGTCATTTCTGAACTATCTTACATGTGTGTACATAGAAAAAAAAAAATGCACATAGTCAACACCAGAGCCCTCTCTCTAGGGCAGTGGTCACCAACCTTTTTAAGCCCAAGATCACCGACCTCGGCCTAGGTGAAAGGCGAGATCTATTGCAGAATTGAGTGAAAAAGACGGCCCAGACAGTGCTTCCAATTTGAGGCCTTTTATATAGGCTAATTGCATCTGAATTAC
>NW_011336006.1:0-27508 GCF_000735185.1 Notothenia coriiceps
CTGAGCTAGCTCGGTTTGCAGCGCCGAACTGCCCTGGAGAAACACATGAAACTACTTTATTCAGTGTTTTTACCTTTAATCACCCGGTCCGTTTGCTTTGGAGATTTGATTGTGATTGGTGGTTTGCTGTGCATGCAGAGCCTGCATGTCACTCACTCAAGTACCCCTGACATGAGAGCCGCGCAAGTTTTCCTTTTGTAGCAAGCAGCAAAATAATTGTAACATGAAGTGTTTGAGTTAATTTGCTTACGTTTAAAAAAAAAAAAAAAAATACATTTTTTAAATTGCACGTCCACGCGATATGCATGGGCGCATATCACGATTATCGTCACGACACGATATATCGTGCAGCCCTAGTGTGTATCATTTCTGACCGTCGAGACGTCATTTGGAGGTATAGAAGAAATTGCCCTCAGGCGATGTGCCTTTAACATACATTAAATAACGAAATGGTTTCTCTGTCGTTATCATTAATGTTGCTTACACCATATCATCCATGTTTTCACCTGGAGGGGAAAACAAACACTGTTTTGCATACAATGTAATATTTGGCAAACATGTTACGACGTCGCACAGCGTACATACCCCAGGGTTCATTCCGGGACTCACTCCATTCTTGCCTCTGGCCCGTCCACGTCCTGCTCTGCCTGACAGACCAGCCCCTCGGGGCCGCCTCCTCCCAGGGAAGCCTGAGCCTCGACCCTGTGGAGGAAAGACAATTCAGAAAATCTGCAGCACGGCACATAAGGAGTACATAGCACAGGAACCAGGACCACTCCCCATCGTACAAACTGAAAGGAGCAGAAGCAGAAATGTGTTTCTCTCTCACAGGCTGATTCATAGTCGGCTCAGTAGAAAACCGAGATTAAAAAAAATCTGAAAAGCTTTGTATATATTCTTGAATATACAACAGGCAGAGCATTATGTTGTTTCGGTCGTATGAGTGTAAGAGGCTGCTGCAAGTCAAATGTGAAAGATAAGTGTTTTGAATGTTTTATATTATAATGGCCTTGAAAAAATACCTTTTCATTTATTTTATTTTTTACATCTGTTATATTTGCACATCAAAACAAAAATAAAACCATCAACATGATTCCTGATTTTTTTTGGAAATAACTCGAGACTACACTCGATTTTCTACTAGACGGCCAGCAAGTGGGAGAGTTGGGAAAAGGCCTCTGAACTGTTGTTCTAGCAATGCGAGATCCACTGTGCCTTTGGCCCAGTTCCAACACGAGGCCTCACGCTAATTATGACTGTCAAACTTAAGTCTGACTGAATCTTCCACCTCCTGCCCCCAAAAGCCCTTCTCAGTTACCCCACATTTGACACTGATCCCAAAAGCAGGCCCCTCCCTTCCACTGCACCCCCCGACACACTCACTGTTCAATGGTGTTTAACCTGGACTGAACCCCTGCTGCAGCGCACAAATTAAATCACAGTAATGCCCCCAACCATGGCAACCAACTAACACAAAGCTTTTACAAATTAAAAATCAGGGAATTCAAAATGTATAAATTAACATTTAAACAGAATTAAGAAAAGATGGAAAAGCAGAGAATGGCTCGAAGAGAGGAAACGGTTACACATTGCTTCAATTTTAGAAATGATAAGTCATATTTAGACTTGGCAACGTCTTATTACACCACACCTTTGATGTCTCAATTCAGCAAAAATGGCAAAAAAAGCAAAAGCTATTTTCAATATAGCGATATGCGTCGGTTTAAATTCATAAATTCATTAGCCTAGTTATTGATCTATGGTCTTATTGTTCCTCTTCTCACTGCACGCTGGTGGTAATGGTTGGTGTAGGCTAGGATATACATCACAGTGACATTCAGGAACACTCGGGGAGAGCGTGTGTCACTCGGGTAAACAGAGGGCTGACGGAGGGCAGCTGCTGCCCTGCCATCTCTGCTGAGCCAGTATTTACCACTCTGATGCTCCAGCTGGGGCTGCCAGAGGACTGCCTGGTCTTTGGGACGTCCCACCCCTCTTGCTGGTCTGGCGACCAGGACAAGGGAGAGCTCACACTGCTATGGGGGCTCCATGCACCCTAAGGTAAGGGGGGGCGGGTGAGAGAGTGAGAGAGAGGAAGAGAGGAGGGCGACAAAATGCAGCAACTTAAAAACAAAGCCAGCGAGGAAACAAAACATACAAAGAAAGATGTTAGAGAGATGTGGGGAGCTTTTAATGTGGCCAATGGGAATTACTCAATAGACATTTATATGCAGGGCTACAGTATTAGAAAGCATCCGATGTGCCAAAACATAAACAGGAGACATTATTAGATTACAAGCCTATTAAAGCCAATCCATAGAGCTTTTCATGCAAATGCATTTAAGAGGCATGTCTCTAAGACTCTTTGTCAAGGCGAATATGGAGAGCACAATTGTGTTAGTTGCATTTCACACAGCATTATTTGCCAGGCTATCACGGCATCATACAGCAGGAGAGAGGCCCTGCATCCTCTCTCCATGACAACAGTGTACGTTTGGCGTGTTGACAAAACAAGAGGGACTGCGTTAGCACAGCAGCACATGAGACAAAAGCACGCTGGACTAAAGAGAAGCAACATTCACATTTTCCCAGGCGTTATGTAATAAATGAGTTTCAGCCATATGTTTATTTAAGAGATGGGATATATCTAGGGGGGAAAACACATTTTGCAAACCAAATTAATCTATCTTAACCAGCATCATTCATAATACATTATAGCCACGGGTGTGATTCTATTCCCATTATAACATGTCTGAGAGAGTCCGCATTCAGTGTCTCTATTATGATCCATTTGTTTTAGCGACAGGGGATTCAATAATTTGTTACAGTCACAATACAATTGATTGTGCAATATGGAGACATCAGAATGGAAATGATCACTGAAACTTGTGATTTCAAATAACGCAGTTTGTAACATGGACATGAGATGAACATGGGTGACGATGAAAAAGCCACTGAGATATGTTGAGGACTCTTAGGGAAGGTGTTTTAGCAAACATCATTCCTAGAAATAATTGAAAATTCCTCCAAGCTTTGCATGAACACTGTGGTTGACTCCACTTCCCCTCAGTCTCCTCCTGTTATGCTTGCATAATGTGCTGCAAGGTATAACTTGACTGAGATTTCTTTTTGTAATAACCATTAGGGCTGCTCAATTAAAATCATATTTTAAAATCGCGATTCCGATATGGCTTGCAACGATTACAAAAACAACGTAATCGAATAAAACGAATATCTTTTTATTATTATTACTTTTTTTTATTTTTATTTTTAGTTTAATTATACTTAAAGTTCAGGGTAATCAACTGTTCACATTTATTTCTCCAATAAATGGATTTTTTCAAAGTCAATGAATAATCGCATTTAATAATCGCAATTGCAATTATTGACCCAAATAATCGAGATTATGATTTTTGCCATAATCGAGCAGCACTAATAACCGTATAAGCTGCTTCCAACCCAGTCCAAGAACACCGTATCCACCACCATAAAGAAGAACATGCAGGCCACTTACAGGCAAGTCATTTCATATAAGACTACACAGTGGTCCTTTGTGACATGATATCAAAGTTCCTACCTGCTTCACCCGTGGCCTCCCAGGAGAAAACTTCCTCTTTGTGATGGCTGGTTTCCCCATTCCAATCTTAGGGGTGAGTGGTATGAGGGTGGTGGTGGTGGGTATTACACAGCTGTGGTCACCCATTGAAGCTACGATCTGGGTATGGGGTAGTTCTCTGGGAGATGTCCCTCGAGCCAGGGGGGACGAGTGGCAAGGAGAGGAAACCATTTCCACCAACCTTTCCACAGATGTCTTGAGTGGTTTGTCCTCTGAAGGCAGGCCGGGAAAGGACAGATTGCTCTCCAGTGTAGTGTACATCTCTTCTGGTGTACTAGAGGCTGAGGGCTCAACAGTCTCTGCCATGTGAAAAACACCCTCCGTCCTCTCCTTGTTAAGTTCTTCTGGAGCAGATTCCAGGAACGAAGCCCTGACTACATCCATACTCGAAGGCTGAAGTAGCGAGACTACCATTGGTTGGTCCGTGAAAGGTACTGATGCAGTACTCGGTTCTTTGGTGGTTGAGATGATGGCCTTAAAATCCTTTGTGCTGGGGTCGGCCATGCCCTCCTCGGAGCAGGCCTCTGTCTTTGCTGGTTTGATTTGTAACGTGGCGCCCTGTGTCTGTAGTGCCTCCATAGAGAGCAGGGCTGGAAAAGACTCCTGGCTGGGAGTCTGTGAAGACGAAGGACTCTCTGAAGATGTAAGTGGGGTCCTCGCTGCTGGTTCTGTCTCTGTTGGATGAGATACACAGCGGTCAGAATATTTGGATTGAAGATAGTAGTTATGCTAATTGTTACAAATGACTTGCATTACTAAAAGAAGTGTTAGTCATTCATGTAAATGACGGGTGACGGTGTTCTGGGCTTTGTCTAATTTTACCTGTAACAATGTTTAGATATGAATGAACAATTATTAGAATGATAAAGCTATATTGTAATAAGGCCAACGGAAATGTTCAAATGGCAGTAAACATAATCGTTAAAGGTGAAATGTGTAATACTTTTATATAAAATATTGTCATTGCCATGTTTTTGAGATGTCTAGGCCCACACATCATATTCTAAAGACTTAAGAGATATCTTTGTTTGACAGATTTCACAGATCCCATCAAATATCCTACCATTCTCATTTGAATGTTTTTTCAATTAAAAGTGGAATAATGATGTATGAAGTATCATTCCCTCTCATTTTGCAAATCATATTGCAGTGGAAATAGCCGCAGTAAAAAAAGCGTTCATACCTTGTTTACATTGCGTTTTAACAGCTGTTTCTCTCACAGTTTATTCTCACCAACTCAATATTTACTACAACAATCACGGCTACATTAATGCGAATCGATATGATATGATATTCCACAAAGCAGACTGGCTGTACAAACCTTGTTTGAATTCTGTTAGGATTTTGTAGACAGACGGTTCAGTAACCTGCTCCTCAACGTCTGCTCCCACTGAGACTTCTAAAAGACAGAAGATTCATTGTCAAAAACATTATACACAAAGAAATTGATATATGTTCATTAATAAAAAGAAAACAGACAAAGTAGTAAGGGAATAAAGAAAGTGGGCCGTAGGGAAATGCAGTTTGAAGGCAAACTAATAAAAGAAAATACCTTTTTCTGCTTTAATTAATTCTATCAACCAGTTATTTCAAGCCTAATGGTGACCCAACAAGAATATACAATGATGTGTATTCCTAAATCGAGGAAACTGTGCTCGCAATTTGGAAAAGAACTAAACCACTAGATTCTTGTTTTACAGATTATTGGTTATTCTGAGCCGATATAAAGAAAAGGGATTTCTATATGGTCCAATGTAAATACAAGGATATTAGTAAATGGCACAGATCAGATTGAATGTTGCATTAGCCTTGAACATGTGACACACAAAGGAATGACTTCGGAGTAACAAGCAGATACACTGTTTATAAAGAACACGGGACAAGCCTTTATATGCTTCATACGCTATTTTAGTGCTATTCTTGTGTCTTCTACCCTCTCTATCCATTTGATTTTGAAGCATTTCCTATCCTCTCCTTCCATTTGGTTTTGTATTAAAGACATCAATGCATTTAACTAGTCTTGTATGAATGGAACTAGTCATTGCTGGCTATCAGGCATCCACACACTGAGCCAATATTCTGCCAGACAGCCCCTGACCGTACAGATAGCCTAGTCTTAACGAAGCACCCACCATTTCAATCCACAAGTTCCCATGTCACACTGATCCTGACACACACATGCACCTGCTAAGCATCTCTGCCAGGAAAGGGAGTAACCATGACAACCAACATCCCAGGGTCTGTGTGCTCTGGGCTCATGACTGTGCAGCTTGCAGGTGCTCATCCGGTGCCGATGCCAGAAAGTCAATTAGGAGATGGGCCTCCAACCATCTCCAGCCTTCAACTATTGACCAAGCTGAACACACATTCTCATTCATATTAACACCCCGCTTCCTATATCTCCTACAGTGAATAAGGTGATGGTTGAGATAAATACACGGCTTTGATTAATGCAGCAGAGGCTTTAAGTCGGGTCTAACTTGCAGTCCCAGAATGGATCTGACAGCATCTGTCACTTGAGTCACGGTAAGCCCGCAGTTAAACCCTCAGTGGTGGCGAAACCTGGCAGGTGATAAACAGCTCTGGTTAAGGACTTTAATTACATCTGCACATAGTTAGCAGAATATCCATGATCAAGCATAACAAAGCCAACAATTAGGTAAACACTAATATCTGAGTACATTTAGCACGGTATGTATACCCTCTTTTATTCAGGGCAGGGTTATTGATTACTTCGCAAAAATAAAAGGAACATTTTATCAGTTTTTCGAATAGGCTTCAAGGCATAATCCAAAATGTTATTTTCCAGCATAGAGAGCATCATGATATTTAAAAGAAAAGCAGGTACAACTTGTCTTGTTTTAAAGTGCTCAACATAAACCTCCTAAAGCTTCTTAAATCCATACACAGATCACTCAACCGGTCTTTAAAACCACCGTGGGGAGAAGCATCTCCTTGCCAGCTAAATCCAATGATGAAGCAGTTCATTGCCAGAGGAAAAGGCTGGTAACAAGAGAGTGCATGCAGCACAGTGCAAAGAAGATGTGTGAGTAGTCATGAATGAGCCAGCTTAGCTCAGAGGCAGGTTTGCAGGCAGGAGATCTAATAACATCTCCATCATGGTGCTCCTAACCATTCTCTGCTGCCAGTGGAGTCTGCCGTCTAGACTGAGAGTGGGCAACGCAGCTACCACTGGCAACCCCAGCTCACCGTTAATTTGTCTGATACTCCACTCCACTGCTGGCAGAACACACAGAGAGGAGATGCAGCTCTGTCCTTTAACAAGCGGGTACCAGAATCATGTCAGTCAGAGTGTTAGTACAGCTTGCACCACAATGAATCACAGATGCTGCGAATTAGCGGTTTTTACTCGGGTAATGGTGCTTATTCTACTAAATGGCATTAAGATAGATTATCTTAAAGAGCAACTTCCAGGTTAAAGACACCTGTGAATAAATGTGTAGGAAAATGATGAAGACACTAGATTTTCAAAAAAATATACAAAAATATACACTACAGTGACATCTGGCGTCGTTTTTGTAAGAAATGTCCACTCGCAAAACGAGGGGATAGGCCCGCCGGGTGACTTTACGCGCGGGGCAACAAGGGTGGGGAGAGCGGCCGGGCTTGCTAAGACGTATTAATAACATGAGACTCCCGCAATGCTCGTTTCGACACAGAAAGAAGGTTGAACATGCATATTTCGAATGCCATATGACGGACACAACCTTTTATATTATGCAGATCCTGGCCTAGGACGTCCAAGAGACAGAGCAGCCAAGGATTAGAAGAATACCGGCATCGGATGAGAAAATTGAGCTGGTGCGCAGGCGCTGTGTGAGGAGAACCCAGTGGGAGAACTGGCGGCAGCTATCTTGGGAGGTGGACCGGGCGTTATGCTAGCAGAATGCTTAGCTAACGTTCAACCATCACAACATTGTAAAGTAGTAGCTATCATGGATATCAGGCTTAACTAAAGTAAATTGATAATTAATGCTAACGTTACTGGCAGGACTGTTGATACTGATCCATAACAGAAACTAATGCCCGCAGTATCTAGCCGCTATCGCTCGCGTTTACCTAATGCAACTCAGCATTACGGGGTCGAGGGGAGACGCGAGATACTGGCTTGATACCTTGACGATCTGGCGGAGAAAGGTTGTGGAGCCTCCGTTGATATGCCGTTGTAAATGGCTTGATGGAAAGCAGGTAGTGTAGTCGGGAGGGTGCACAGCTGATTGCAGCAGGTGAGTGGAGGTTGAGCCGGGAGCCAGGAGTGACAGCCACCACGCACACACAAACAACACAGACAGGGGGAAACAAACAAACACAAAGGAGACAGCTGGAGCAGTACAGCCACCACAGCGTTACCTAATGCAACTCCACACTATGTCTTACGGTACCGTGTACCGGAGGGGAGAGAGAGAGAGCAGCGAAGGGGGGAGAGAGAGAAGTAATACGGTTTCCTGATAAAGCTGTGGAGAGTATGTGCTGCAGGGAGGTGGATGCACAACGCACCCAGGAACGAACGCTAGCTCCGGTCCTTTTTACTGTGGACTCGATGTACTGACAGGCTGGTATTTGTGCAACCTGCACAAACACAATACTTCACCATGATTACAAATGGTGAAATACAATGTAAAACTACCGAAAAATAACAGCTCCTTAAAACACAACCGCTCTACTCAACGCAACTCTACTATACCCGCGGTCAGAGAGCGGAGATGTGTCCCCTGTGTGATGTAATATGACGCGTTTGACGTATGACCTTAAAAAAAAGCCGTTTTTAAGAGCAGAGCTCAAAATTGCTCCTTTCCCTCTGAATTCCTGCCCTTATGTCTCGTAAAACATATCAAATCCTGCATTCACTTTTTTAATTGTAATTTTCAAGCAAGTTTAAGCATAAATGTAGAAAGAATAAAAACCTGCAAGATGCTCTTTAAGTTTGAGTCATGTCCCATGGATCCTGAATTTAAAACAATATGGCTATTTCAAGACAGGTTAGGTTAGGTTCATCCTATTAAGTTACAATCTAAGGGACTGAATGGAAAATATGTTGTTCTTTGATTTTTTGTCAAACACACACCTGTTCCTGGAAAGCATGCACAAAGCGATATGACATCAGACACAGTCAGAGAGCCTTTACAGCGCTCCCTTTATTAAGTAGTATTAACAAGTCTCTAGTTTGAGGTTAATGAAGACAAACTGCAAGTGAAATGTATGTTGTAGTATGAGCAGCCAACCGCTCAACCAAGTGTCCTCATGTAGCACAATGCAGTTTCACTTAGCTATGCATCAAAGTAAAATTATAAAATCAGTAGTGCCCTTAAGTATCAATTCCTCATTGTCAAGCAGCACAGCCCCAGGAGACAGCCGGGAGAAACAAAGTACTTCTGATTTTCAAAACACATTTGCTAAAACAAAGGAGTGGCTTTAATCTGTTGCTTTTCAGACACCATCTGGTTATTGGGGAATCTTCAGAAAGTCCTCCACATAAAAGAGAGCGCTTCTCTCTGGTCTTACTCCAAACAACTCTCAATCCTTTCATCTGAAACAACTGCTACTTTCAAAACGTCATCAGCTCAGCGCTGACACTACACCCAATTTCGTGGTAGCCTGGCCAAAACGTTCAACTGCTCTTGCATGGCTAGAGACTGAATGGATGATCCCTCAACTACAAAGATTAGCTTTACATTTCAATCACCTGGTGCTTGTGTGTAGAATGTTGCATAATCAAAATAGTTGCATTCCTTGGCTTGTCCTTGCCATAACAAGTCATGATTAATATGCTGATAAAACAGACACGATTCTCAAGAGGGGCACTTGGGCATGGATGGAAATAAAGAGAACAAGGAAAGGTCAGAGCAGTTATTTTCCTGTGTTCATTCAAAACTTTTTGGAAACAAAGGCCTACCAGGCTTCTGGGCTGACGTGGCCAGCTTCTCCTCCTGGACGGTAGCCTGATCAGGCTCTGGATCCGAGTGCAATGGAACAGCAAGTAATTCCGGTTTGGGGTCATTGTGCATTTCAGGAGACCGCGCAGTGCCAGGTTCTAGGTCTGTGTGCTTTAGAGCCAGCTGTAGACCAGTCTCAGAGTCTGTGTGCATGGAGGCTGGCTGAGGGCTGAGCTCTGGGCCGGTGTCCATATCCTCTGCCTGTAGCGTCTGCTCTGCAGCAGGACACTTGCAGTTGGAACAAACATAGTCCTCTCTGGGTTGGATGTCTGTTTGGCCTGAGTTCTGACGCTCGCACTCCAGGTGTAGCCATCTGAAAAGGTGTGCAAAGGAATTTATGGGATTGTTCAAAAGGGATCTCTGGGAAATCCTAACATTTGAGATATTACAGTCGTTTTCAGATTGTTAATAAATATAACCACAGAAGATAACATTTTTCTAGGAAACAAAACAATGATAAAAAAACAAAAATATTGCATGCGAAATATTTAAGTTAAAAAGAAAGGTTTCTTACCTTTTACAAGTTTGGCAGAAGAGTAAGTCTTTGTGATGCTCAGGGTCCAGGATGCAGGCACACATTGAACAGCACAGAGCCGGGTCCTGGTTTTGGACGCAGTTCTCACACAGCAGGCTGGTGTGGTGCCACTGCCCGCTGGTTCGTGTTCCACATTGGATGCAGACTCTGCAGTTCTGAGGAGCAAAGGAGGCGCTCTTACCAATATGAAATGTAATGCCTTTCAGACTCAATATGGTGTTTCTGCTATATAGATTTGGCACTTAAGTCATTGGATGGGAAACGAGTATGGAACCTGTCCAGGGCCCAAAGCGAATGAGAGTATATTTAAGACCATGAATCTTTGCCAGCTACATTTATGAGGTAGAGCTCGGAAATTGGACTAAAAGATAATATCAATATTTTTGGGCCCTGGTGAAATGGATTTACAAGGCAGCTTTATAATCAGACGGATCATTTGGACTGACCAGTTTTCAAATGGCTCCCAAAAAAAATAAAACTTTAAAAAACATTGGCAACAAATGAATATGGTTCTGGCAACAGAGCAGCAACAATCAGCCAAGTAGTGTTACAAATGGCCGACACTTGAGATCAAAGTGGGCTGCCAATAATCAAAACACATAAATTCACTTTTTATGTCTTACATATCTTTGGATTATTTGTTTATGAATGGATCAGTATCAGTTATACTGTTCCCATTTCACGTTATTTCCCACAGCAAGCAAATTCCCACTGCTTTAAAAAAAACAAAAAACACTGCAACCGTGAGCACTGAGTGGAACATAGAAATAGATAACAGCCAGCCTTTTTTAGATATCCATACTCACTGCTTTGAATACAAAAATAAGGTTCATTTGGCCACAGATAGGCTACCAACATGTTTGACAAAGCCTTCATTCCACAACTGTCTACACACTTTTTTTTTCACCTACAAAACTTCATAATGCAGTATAAAGAAGGGCATAAATAAAAAGGAAAAACATTTGTTTTATTAAACCTTTCAAACATAAATAATTAGGTTTATACGTTTTTAAGTAGGTAGTAAGATACTCTATATATCATGCATCTACAATCGTTGAATATCATATAACAGAGAGTGGATAGTGCTTGTTAGTTACTCAATTTTAAAGCAACATTTGACTTGTTCCCCTTATTTTTCCACAAGACATTGTCATAACAATTGTTCATGAAATGTGCACCAGCACTACCCTCAGTGTTTTCATGGCAATACCGTGACTTTGCAGCTTAGTAAACTAGGCCTGAGTGCGTTTTGTCTCAAGCACAGCCTGCCATTCTAGTGCTCATATACGATAGTGGAATATGACAGGGAATTCAAACTGAAACAATGACTAATTCTTCATTGATAGGACTCCAGTTAGATGATTGCACTGCATCAAAAGAAACTACCATGCAAGTGGGGACAGGGGTTGGTGGCAGGCGCCCAGAAGAAGCCAGTGCCAAGGATGTGAGTGGGCTGTGTTCCTCCCATGCTGAGTCACATAGAGAAGCCAAGTGTGAAGATCTTTCATCACCTGCTGGCTCTATTGCGGCAGCCTCATCCCACCGCTGCAGAAAAACTGGTTGGTGTTAACCAGCCGTCTGAGTGACACGCACAACATTTACGCTGCTGGAGGACGGGAGGGGCTGCACTGAGGGATGCGTGCGATTAACACACACGCTTTATGTGTGGCCCTGATATTGAAGCCTTTAAAAGATCAGCTGGTGTGAGTCATTTCTTAACCACAGGAAGCGCAAATACAAACCATCGAAGAGTCATATTCTGGTGGGGGGTGGACATTTTTGCTCTGTGCCAGTGCAAAGACTTTTTTTAATGTCCTCAAACGATGGCAATTTTGTGTTGCAGTTTGCAGCAAAGTTTGCACCTTAAACTGTTATATGTTCATACAGCTGTATTCAACCTTATGTTGTAGCCTTTAATAAGTAATCCAGAATCATAAGGAGTCTTTCCTACCTTACATCGCCATCCGTTGGTGGGAAGCGTGTCTATAGCAGGTTGCAGACAGAAGGTATGGTAGCCTTTGTCACACATGTCACACACCAGCATTTTAGTGTCCTCTCCTGGGTTCCTACAACAAAAAGAGAAGGTTGTTTGAAATGGGTCAGCATTGGACTTTGATCAACTGCACATTAAACGGAAAACAAAAACTAGGCAGAATGTAATGTACTGTAGTCCTATACAGTACATGGTCATAGTTGTCATCATAAGGGGATTTTCAGTTGAGCATTTTGTCTTGATTGTTTTCCAAGCCAGGTTACAGTACCTTAGGTGCATTCTTTGAAACCTCATCCTTTGTTTAAACTGATATTTTGGAAAATACCAAGTCAATTTGTTATCATGTTAATGACTGATTGAATGCCATGTCTAATTATGTGCTTTTTCTTCTAAATATTTAGAAAATGGATGAAGAATTTGGGGGATTTCTTGTCAACACTTAAATATTGTACGTTAAATTAAATAAAATACAATAGCCATTTCCAATTAAAAATACAACTTTTAGCCGGACCATATAAAAGATGCTAAACGGATACACATGATGAGGCCTGCAGCAATTTGTAGAAAAGGACATGTGACAAGTTGCTCTGTGTTGCATCCAATGCCAAAGCAATTGCCTCTGGAGAACATTAAGTAACCTTGTTATACATTGAGCTGCTAAGGTTTTATTTATTTTTTATCTCAGTATTATGTTCACCTGTAATATAAAATCATTATATAGCCAACCATGAAATGCTAAAGGTGGAAAATGTAGCTTGTTTACAGAACGAAAACAGGGATGATTTATTGTTGCACACTAGAATTGTAAATGCAATACTGTATTGTCGTAGTTTTTAAAACAAAGTAAGAAATAATTGTATGCAAAAATATTACTCCAGCTGATATACTGTGGCTCGGTGTGTGGGGTGTGTGGGGGGTGCTACATCTCTAATTGTAGGGTTGGTCGTGAGTAAGGCTGAAAATGTAGTTGTTAAAAAAAGAAAAGAAAATGTGAGTGTTAAGAAACACAAAAATGGCATTGGATACATTCCAATGATTTGTACTTCTTTAAATACAGGTCACTATAAGACTATGCTATATACAGCCAATTATCTGTTGGGTTTCCAAACCTAAACCATTCAAACAGACTATTTAAAGCCATTCCATTAATCACAGTTTGTGACAATAAAGTCATCTTAAAAAATACTATGCTGCCTACTGCAGTGGTAACATGGAGTTAGGGTTCTATGTAAATACCAAACAGAAAGCTCAATGGACAATGTTCACCTAAGGCAAACAGGCCGGGTTGCTAGTAGAGCTGTTTAAATAAGGTCAAAAGTTACAAGACTGAGCTTCAGGATACAACATCCAGTTAGCTCCTCACAAACCACAGCGGTAAACAAAGCAGCAGTAAACACCATGCCTGGGAGCTAATGAGAAAATCTGTAAAAAGTAAAGAGACTGAAAATATATAGAGAGGATAAAATCTGTCTGAGACATTTTATTTTGGCAGAAGGGAAGGTCACTCACTTGCATGTCTGGCAGATTTTGCACTCAGGGCATTGCCAACCTGCCTTCCTTAGAGGGGTCACGGCCATGTCCAGGCACATCCCGTGGTAATGCTGACCGCAACTGGTGCAGAAGAGCTGGTCCAGTAGGTCCCCTGGGCTATCACACAGCGCGCAATTTACATCATCTACAACTGTGGGCAGAAAATAGAAAGCAAAGAAATTCAAGACAGGAAAAAAGGGACACCATTTTTCTATTAGACAGTACAGTTGATTTACAATGTGATTTTGTCGACTTCAATTATTTAGCTATAGCTGTATGTATTCAATACAACGATAGCTACGGCTGTAACTACGGTTCTATGAGCACCGGATGACCGCCAGAGGCGGTGTTTTAAGTACTGGCTATGTCCATCGCGCGCATGCGCAGCTCGAGTACCAATAACAACCAAGTCACCTGTGACCCACGTGACACCGGCTATATCAGCCGGTGTCGTCAGAGGATCTGTTCCCAGAATCTTCTCGCGAGCACACAAGAATTCTGAGTGACAGGAAACTCTGGCGGTCATCCGGGACTCATAGAACCGTAGTTACAGCCGTAACTATCGTTCTATTTCGTCCCTACTGACCGCCAGAGGCGGTGCTTTAAGCACTGGATGACTTATACCAACAATGTCATGAAGAATCCAAGCCCTTGCTCACCACTGGAAGCAGCGGAGCTCGGCAAAAGGACCATGCCCAAAGAATGGGGAGTGGCGACATTGACCTGATGACAACTGGAGAATGTGCCAGAAGACGCCCACGACGCCGCGGCGCAGATGGTCTCCAGGGGCACCACCCTCAGGGCAGCCCAAGATGTTGAGATGCTCCTTGTAGAGTGGCATCTCAGCCCGATGGCAGGGGGCGGCCACTGGCCCCGTAAGCCTGTGAGATGGTATTGACAAACCAGTGGGGCAGCCACTGGTTAGAGGGCATAACCTCCTTTAGTGCCGCCAGGGCAAAATCAAGAGTTCCTCCCACTGCCGTATACAGGCAGTAGCCTTGATATACGCCCTTATGGCACCCCCAGGGCACAGCAACTTCGACGTGTCGTACTCCTGAATGTCAAGCGTGACAGCTGGGCAGGCTGATTGAAGTGGGTTTGTGGAAGGACCCCGGGCAGGAATGCCACATTTGCCCGTGGTCCAACGCCTGAGAGTCCCACCTCGGGCATGTATCGTTTATGGATAGGCCCTGCCCCTCCAGCGTGACAGAGAGTGGAGGCAATGCTGCGACACCCTGACTTCCCTGTTCCTGTGCCACTTGGCGTCCAAGTGAAGGCTGTTCAGCCACATCTGCATGGGGCGCAACGACAGTGGGCCTAAGGGCCCAGCGGCCGAGGCAGCCGCCAGTCTGCCCAAGGGCCGGAGGAACTGAATATAAGGCACCATCTTGCCCGGCCCACGTGGAAGTAGGCATCCCTCAAGTCCACGGTTGAGAACCACTCCACCTGTGCATGTGCAGTGGTCAGCATATAGAATGGCAGCACCTTCAGGAATCTGTTGATTCCTCTGAGGTCCAAGATCGGGTCGACAATCCGCCGACTTTCTTGCTCAGCGGAGAAGGTACGCCGAGAGAACCCCCCTGGGGCTAGCAGAGGGCGTCCTACCGGTCTGACTGCGTCCTTGCAACAGAAGGACGGACAACAACTCTTGGGGCGAGCTAGGGGCCCCTGCCGGATCGCTGACGAGACTGTCAATTAGACCCGCAAAAGGCCTGTAGGGCGCGAGCTGCGGCTCGTACCCCTGGGTTAAGGGTGAAAACCACCCAAGGGACCCGGAAGCTACGATGCCGGGGGCCCAGTAAACTGGAGCTGCTGCTGGGAATAACAGCCGACGACCACCCCGGGATTTCAGCGGCCCAGGCCACGGGCCCCTTTGGGCCCCCCCTTGCGGGGCGGCCGGTAAGGCTCTGCGGGCACGAGGCCCGCCTGGAAGGCGGTGCGACGCTGCCGGGCCCAACGAAAGTCATTGGGAGGCGGGTTTGAGTGGGGCCGCCGCCTAAGCCTCTGCGCAGACCACCCCTTGTAATCCGGCGAAAAAACAAGGCAGGGGGTTTCGCCGTCTCCCAGGAGCTGGGGGCAGAGAACAATACCTTCACTGGTTGAGTTAGAGAACGAATGCCAGATGCAGCGTAACCGGGAGCGGTGCGGGAACACAGCCCTTCACCAGCTACTGCCCTAACGGAAAAACAAGGCAGTTCAGCGCCTACCAGAGCAGGGGGGCAAGAGACACTGCCTTCACTGGTTGAGTAGAGACGAATGCCAGATGCAGCGTAACCGGGAGCGGGTGCGGCAAACACAGCTTCACACCGGCTAACCTGCTTAACGGGAGAAACGAGGCAGTTCCACGTCTACCAGGAGCTGGGTCGAGTCACACTGCCTTCTAACTCGTTGAGTTAGTGACGAACGCCAGATGCAGCGTAACGGGAGCGGGTGCGGGAACACAGAACTTCACCGGCTACCTGCTATAACGGAAAAACGAGGCAGTTCAGCATCTACCAGGAGCGGGGGCGAGAACACTTGCCTTCACTGGTTGAGTTTAGAAACGAATTGCAGATGCAGCGTAACCGGAGCGGTGCGGGAAACAGCCTTCAACCAGTACCTGCTGAACGGGAAGAGGTAGAGCGGTGCTGCTACTCGCCGAACAGAAAAAGGGATGTACGCTACATCCGCATAACCGGCAGAGGGAGCGGGAGCGAGAGCACTGCCTTCACCTAGCTGGGTAAATATAAAGAAGCTTAACAGTACACGCACGACTTAGCGAGCGGCTGCTGTTAACGATCAAGCGAGAGATCAAGTCAAATAACACATTGTTCAAGCACAGATAACTAGGCTTCTAAAGAAGAGAACAGCACTGAGCCGTAGTTTACACGCAGTAACCATGGCAGTGCTCACCGGCATATAACCGTTAGTTACGTATAACTATGGCCAGTACTTACACGGCTTAGAACCATAGTTACAGTCGTAACTATGCCAGAACTTACACAGCATAGGAGCCGTAGTTACAGTAGTAACCCATGGCCAGGCTCACACGGCATATAACCGTAGTTACAGTAGTAACTAATGGCCAGTACTTACACGGCTTAGAACCGTAGTTACAGTCGTAACTATGGAGCCAGAATTACACGCATAGAGCCGTATTACGTAGTAACTCTGGCCAGTACTTGCACGGCTTGGAACCGTAGTTACAGTAGTAACTATGGCCAGTACTTACGGCTTAGAACTGTAGTTACAGTAGTAACTATGGCCAGTACTTACACCACCTAGAGCCGTAGTTAGGGTATTGACTATGGCCAGTACTTACGCGGCTTGGAACCGTAGTTACAATAGTAACTGTGACCGGTGCCTAAAAGTGTCAGCCAAACGGCTGCCCACTAGATAATATAATATTGGGAGGATGAAATCCTCTTTAATGGCCACACATGCAGAGCACAATGCACACACAGTGAAGATTGTTCTCTGCATATCGTCCTAGTGCTAGGAGTCTAGTACTAAGAGCAGTAAATATAACGATATAGCGCTACTGCAACCATACCCTGCGTTTACCGGGAGCGAGAGCACTGCCCTCACCGGCTGAGTTAAATAATGAAGCTTAACAGTACGTGCAAGGTGTTAGCCAAGCGGCTGCTGCTAACAATCAAGCAACCAAGTCAGAACACAATGTTAAGACCAGATAATTAGCTTCTATGAAATAGAAAGTACTTACCTTACTCTCCATCTAAACGAAAAACGGGTTTAAAATATGACACTCTGGGCTTTCCATACTAAATTGAATGAGGGACGCAACCATAGCTTGGACTCAAATGCTAATGATAGCTCGGGCACAATGCCAAAAGCAGAACTTTCAAAAGGGCAACTTTATGGGAGAGGAAGCGGGAACACTGTCGTCACCAGAAAGTCTAAGCCAAACAAAAAATAAGACGGCAATCAGGACAACTTGGCTGGGAGAGGGTGCGGGGACACAGCCATCACCAGCAACAAGCTGACACAAACCTGTCTGTCGAGGCTCTGCACAGCGCACAGCCGGCCACAGCTCCTGGAGGACGCGTTAACGACCCGTAGCTCCGACTGTCAGTCGCGAAGCTCCACGCGGCCAGCTGCTTGCAGAGAAATCCCTCAGATCAAACGTTCAAACCTGAACGCTGTTGTTACAAAAATGTAGCCACGGTACTCTCGCGCAGCGAGAAGATGAAAGGAACAGATCCTCTGACGACACCGGCTGATATAGCCGGTGTCACGTGGGTCACAGGTGACTTTGTTGTTATTGGTACTCGAGCTGCGCATGCGCGCGATGGACATATCCAGTGCTTAAAGCACCGCCTCTGGCGGTCAGTAGGGACGAAATAGAACTCTACTTACATTTGTGAATGGCCAGTTCAATGTGTTCTGGGCAGAGTAGCGAGAGACTCCTGATATCCTGAAATGTCCCAGCTGCCCCCGCACAGGGGAAATGGTAGAGTTGAGCACATCCTTCAGCACAGCACTTAACGGATGCTCCAAGGCGCTTACAGTATGCACAGTGCTGCAGAGAAAGAGAAATAATGTCAAAGATTTCAGCAACTCGAATGCACAAATAATTTTTTCCATCAAGGAGACAAAAAACTCTAATACATGTCCGTGACATTTCTTTATGAATGACTGAGCTGAGGAAAACATGTGATTTATCCATTAATGTCTATTTGGAAAATTGGTTTTCTCAGCCTAGAGAATACCCCTGAATTTTGATTGCCCCTCATTCATCCCGTTTCCTCCAAGTCCTTTAAGTGTAAAAGTCACTCTGGAGATCAAGTGTTGGGCTTCAAATGCAGACTGTGCGCTGCTAACACTAGGAGCTAAGCCGCCATGAGGGCTCAGCCCCGGTGAGTGGCATGACCTTTTCCATTTCACAGCTGAGAAATCCACGCTGCCGGGGCCGACCTTTAACAGCCAGTCTGATCCATCAGCTTTGCTGTGCCTCACTGAAGCAGTCCCTCCCTGCTGCCCCAACACATTAAGATGGTGTTAACACCCATTAGTCCAGGGATGTTCTCCCCTAACTTACCTTTGTGCTCCCTGAGTCAATGGCTCTGTCCACATTAAGCAGAGATTGTCCCTCGCCCTCACAAACACCCTCGGACCACAAGGCACAACTCTGATGTGCCCAGCATTGCCCTGAAATGTAAAGACATAAAGGATGTTAAAAATGTTAAGTATAAAAGTATCGATATCTGCAAAGATTCTGGATCAGTGCTTTCAAAGATTCATGAAATAATTCTAATGCTACATTAAAATGCTGAAAATGTTTTGTAAGAAGTACTTTACATGTTTAATGTATTTGCCTTACCTGACTCGAAGAGAGACTGGACGTTAAGATTTTGTGGAAGGCCGACATGAGAAAGTTCATCCCAAAATCGACTGGCTGGGTCTGGTTCCTCCTCGCAGCCTTCAGACCCACTGGAACAAAGGTTTGCAGAGAAAGCAGGTCAGCACAGGTTTTCTTTTTGTTTTGTTTTTTTAAAAAGACGACAGCTAGAAGATATGCTACGCAGGAGAAAGACAGTCTGAGTGTATTTAAGAATGAATAGAGAGGAGAGATGTGCAGTTTTTACAAAAGCTGAGAGATGAAGACAGAGAGAATGAGCTGGGGGAAAATGTTAGAGAGCAAATAAAAAAACTGTGGGGGAGGAGGGTGAGGAGGAGGAGGAGGAGGAGGAGGAGGAAGAGGGCCATCTTGTTTGGCGTGTGCACAAGAGGCTGGCTGTTCTGTCTCATAAAATCTGTTGAAAAGGATGCGTTTCCCCGAGTCCCTGGCTAGAACTAGTGAGCTGCATAGCATGCGGAAAATGTGGAGAGGGAGCATTAGCATTTAAAAGGGACCTCAGTTCCAGTAAACAAACCAACGGCCAAAATCAAGAGACAGGAAGCATGATGGCACATTAATAACAAGCAGCCTTGACAGCTTATCGTTGTGTTTCATCACCTCATTATGGAATGGTCTTCTCCCACCTGCTCACATTTCTATAGACTCGCCCTTTCTCCACCACCTCCTCTCTGACAAATCAATATATAATTTCTCCTACTGCCCTGTGTTCTCTCCTGTGTGGCACAACCGAGGAATGGCCCCAATGACCAATCACACAGCAACAACACAACAGCTTCTGGTTGGCTTGGCATGCGGCCAGACCCCCACTGCTCCCACTGCCCATTACGTCACTGGGAACCCAGAGAGACGCTGGTTCCAAAAGGACCAAAACAAATTAGGCAGCTGTCCAAAAGAGTCCGAAGAGGGTCTTTTGTTGGAACAGTGCGCAAATATGTAGCGCTCAAACACACACTCGGGAAAGGCTCATGTGCACCCTTCACCTGATATGCCATTGATGGGGCCTGGGGACACCGACTGCTAAGTGATAATTTAGCCTTCAAATGTAGAATGAAAACACAACCTGTTAACAGAGAGAGGCTCCTGAGCTTGAGTGTTTTTTGTGCATACTCCTTTGTGTGTATGAGCCATTGTTTGGGTATATATATATATATATATATATATATATATTCATATTTGGTCATTCATTAACCACCACCATTGTTTTGTTTCACTATCATAGTCCTCTGAGTATCAATACTGCTTTCCAGGGAAATGTTAAAAAGGTAATTTCACCCAAAATAAAATAATCAACAATAGAACAAAAATAAATAGATAACCACTAAAGAACAGATATTGGTCACAAAAAAGAATTTACAACATCAGTTATTTCCCCAACCAGTGGCCGGTATGACGTCAAGCCAAGCCTACTTACTTTGTCTTTTCCCTCTGTCCTGAGGTGGTCTCTCCGGCCATTTTTGGCTGAGTGGTTTTTTCACCATCACTGCTTTCGCTCGCCGAGCCTTCTCCACCCTTGTGGCTGAAGAGTGCTTCAAGCTGAGGCGTGGTGTTGAATACTTGCAGATCCCCCTGACCCAGCAGGCTACGGCCACCGCAGTAACAGAAGGCACAGAGACGCTCACTGAAACAAAGAAAATGGGTGGTAAAAGGGGTGTTTAATTATATATACCTACTGTGACTTAATACAGTGCCACGCACGTCATCATCAATTAAGGCCTTCCTCCTCCGGCAATTATTCCGGGCAGGAACACACTTGCCGAAATCACTTACTTGCGAAATCCACAACGGTATTTGGATTTTTTTTCACATACACCTTAACCTTAGGTGTAATTGTTGGTATCAATGTCACAATACCAGAGATGTGTTGCTCTGTACAAATACAAGTACAAATCCAGAATTCTCAATACCATTTGATACCATAGTAAAAAAAAAACAACGTTTAATGCCATGTTCTTAAACGCCTTTATTATTATTATTATTATCATTATTATTATTATGAGCAGACAGTTTTTTTGTTAGAAAGTCAAACACGTCATAACTCCCTCTTTTATATCGGTCTCATCTTGCTGTAAAAACCTTTCCTCCAAAAACTCAATTTATTCAAGTTCTTGCCGAAAACTAAATTATAGAAGACTACATTGAACACATCATGGTAACAATAATTTGTACTGAATAGAGCTTGAATGCACCATATTGCTTCTCTATGGAACTTCAGTGCATGAGATGCTAGCTTTAACGTGAACTAGCTTTCCTACTGCCTACTTAACACGGCTTTGTTTTTCATAAAGTAGCATTCTCAGGGAAATAATGTGCGCCCCATTGACGTCTCAATAGGAATTTGACTGTGTCCAAAACGCATTTCCCATCTCTCCCAGGTCTCTTACAGTACCAGTGTAACTAAAATAGCAGGTGGTGTCACAATTTGAGAATTTTGGCATTGACTTTGTACCGTACCTTGAACCCTCCATAGCTTTGCTTTTAACAATATGTTCACTACATTAAGCAGTTAGTGCTGCATACATTTGAAGAGAAAGAAGTTGAAAAAACAGTACCTTACAAGAATATCTGGACATAAAACTGTAGCAGATTGCATGTAAAAGAGGCATTTTGGAGAAGAAAGGACAAGAAAAAAGAGAATAGCTGCCAAGAGTTGGAAAGTTGAGAAGTAAAACGGGTGGTAAATATGTATCAGATTTTTAGGGGATGCAATGGCCTGGTTAATAAGATCCCAGGAGATGCTGCTGGCCTGCCCTCCATCACTAGCATCGATAGCACAGACAGGCCGGAGATTGATTACAACCTTTAACAGAGTGGCACCTGGGAAGAGCGTGTTGCCTCTACCAGCTGATGACTCCATTTCGATTCATCCATGCATGTGTACACAGCAAGGCAAACAGCATGTCACATTGCTACCCACAAATACACAATTGCATACTAATGCTTGCACATGTACACATTATATAAACATTCATTTGGAAAAAAAGAAAAAAAAGCGTTTCTCACCTGCTTTTGTCTTCTCTACTCGCTGGGACAGATGATCCGGCAGAAGGGTCGGCTGGGGGGCTGTCGGCCCGAGGAGAAGAGGGCTTGTCCTCCTCTGACGCCTCAGTGGCCAACACTTCCATACTTTCTTCTGGCTGAATTGATGTATCTAAAATGTAAAAAAGAAAAAGAAATGAGCGGTTAATAAGTAACAAATACCTAAGGAGTAAATCCCTCCAGAGAATTAATGAGCATTGCTGTCGGGTCGACGTTGGCCTCTATGTTATAGGCTGCTCTTGAATTCATTGCCAATTATGACTGTTAAATCAGCATGCAGCTTCTGACAGGTACAGGCCGCCATAGGGTAAGTTGATTGCATTCTCGTCAGTTTCCTCCAGGTCAGAAACACAGCCCCTATTAGTGAGATGCGGAGGGTAAAATATGGGGACCATATGCTCAAGCACTGATTACAGTAAACCCTCTGGGAACACCAAGCTCTTGTACCGAATAGCAATAACAATGGAGGCTGGGGGAAAACTTTAAAAAATCACATTTGGCAAAATGTCCCAAGAAGTGGGGTTTAATATTAATGGGGAATAATATGGCATGAAATACAACTACACTCATTTTTGTGTAACTATCATGAGGGCGTTTGATCTAAATTACAAAAAGAGGGCTCAATTCGCTGTGCTAATCATACAAAACAACTCCCAAAAGCACGCCTCGCCGAGACTTTGGGCCATGCAGAATTTTCATTAACATTTCATTGAGATGTAATTAGGCTATTACTGCAATGATTCACTGTCATTTAATGGAACATCACAAAGACAAATAACACGTCCTAATAACTGAATGCATGTATAGTAGACTTCCCACAGTCTTTGGATAGAAGTGAGGTCGACTTTGTTTGTCAATATACTACATGTTTTCATGATAGGCATGTTTGTTTATTTGTTACATTTGACATACAACTTTTAAATGCCATTATACAATAAGCAGGAGTTATTCATAACATTATGACACCAGATTTTGAATTCATTGAGCAAAGGTATACATTGCTTGACCTCAGCCGCACATTACTTACCGTAATTTTCGGACTATAAGCCGCGCCTTTTTCCCCATTTTTCGACGCTGCGGCTTATATAACGGTGCGGCTAATCTATGGATTTTTACAGCTAACGGCCACTAGGGGACCTCCTAAATCTATGGATTTTACAGGTTACAGTCCACCACCTTTAACTCTATGGGCTCTATGGCTGGTCCGCGCCCCCCACCTTTAAGCGGCGGGCTCCAGCAGGAAAAGCTGGAGGCCGGAAAAGAGTGAGACAGGTAGCGCGCAAAAGTAAAAGTGGAACCGAGAGTGGTACGAGAGCCAGAACGAGAGCAAGACAGACAGACATTACGAGAGCGAGACAGTTTGTCCCCGTACCACTGGTTGAAAACCACTGCTGTAGATCACTGCCAGTACGTGCGCTGGGAGCGCATCGTTTAAGTTTGAAAGTTGAAAAGTTTGTGTTTCTGAAACGCTATGTGATACAGTACAGTTTACACAGCACAGTACATGTTCTGTAGCTACTATTGCACTAAATGGTAACACTTGAATACGTTATGCAAATATGCAACTTGTTTGTTGAAATGTTAATAAATGGGAGCTTCCTCAAACAGCCATCTCTTTCCCGACAATCCCCTCTGTGCTCGAACCCTTACATATGGTAATTAAACATTAAAACACCTGCGGCTTATAGTCCAGTGCGGCTTATATATGTACACATCATTCAATTTAGCTGCTGCGGCTTATATTCAGGTGCGCCTTATAGTCCGGAAATTACGGTACTCTTTTTGGTGTGAACGCGACATAAGGGGTACTAACGGAACTAAAGGGAAAAGTACTCCGGTGTGAACGCGCCTATTGATATCGTTTTTTAAGGGTTAAGATTTGATAAGGGTTAGAACATTGTGAGTCAATTATTGGTCATAAACCATATTCTAGGTGTTTATTTCTAGTGTTGCTATATGGTGATTTGAAAAGGGTCACAACAGTTTAAGTATGATTAGATAAAACATCAGCATCACATTGCAATAGAGTAGAAACAGAGCCTGTTTGTTGGAAGCACATTGCTCGCAAGTGGACTAATGTCTGTAAAGTAGATCACTATGTGGGGTTAATCTGTCATGAAGGCAGGAAGAATATCACCTGAACTCATATTATCCTCAGGGTTGAAACTGGGTATTTGTTACGATTCTCACCTGAAATGAACTCAAACTACAGAGTGAAGAACGACTGGAGAGTTTAATGAACGCAACCTGAACATGCCTCTCTCTCTCTCTCTCTCACTCTCTCTCTCTCTCTCTCTCTCTCTCTCTCCTTGTCTGTCTTTCTTACCCCCCCCCCCCCCACCAACACCATCAGATTAGAGTGATGTTATGCTCTAGATAATCAGCGAAGGGATTAGTGTCATCTCAGCGACCCCACTAGATTAATCTGCCAACACACACACTCACACATGTGGACACACACACACACACACACACACACACACACACACACACACACACACACACACACACACACACACACACACACACACACACACGCTTTAATGTGTTTTTATGTGCATCTTCATTCGAATGATTATTGGTTGTGTGTTTGAACTTGTGAAACCAGCTTCTGTGTGTGTTTTTGGTTTTGCGGTGTGTGTGTGTTTCTGTGAAAGTTGGCAGGTTACTGTGTCAGTATTGAGTGTGTGATGTAAGCTTCTTTATAATACTGGTTGCATGTGGTTAGATGTAGGGCCGTGTGTGTCCATGTGTGTGTTTTTGTGTCTATAGTTTGTGACGCTGGCATTTATGGTCGTATGTGTGCATTTCGTTTTTTACATTCAGTGTGTGTGCTTGTGCTTTTCTTTTGTATGTGTACATTATTGCATACTTGTAGTTGTGTGAGTGTGCATGTGTGTGTTTGTATTGAATGTGTCTGTTGTTGTGTGCTTGCTTATGTGTTAATGTGTGTATGCCTATGCATGAGTATACATGTATCTTGGTTGTGCATGTTGTGTGTCTTGTGGGAATGAGTTCTATGACTTGTGTGTTGTAGCTTTCATGTGTGTATATGCGGTCTTATAGCATGTGTGTGTGTCTACCTGTGTGCAGTTGCTTTGCAGAGCAGCTGCACCACCCTGAACCCCCCCCCTGTAACTGTCACCTACATAGTAAATGAGAGGCTCAGTGGTTTCGGCTTGTAAGCACATTCTGTTATAAATAAACAATCTGATGAGGCTCTGAAGCCCAGCAGCTTCTTTCCAACGCTTCTACTGCTTTCATTCTGTCATTTAAAAACTTGGTTTGCCAGAGAAAAGATGACAGAATACAGTTTGTACATGTGTTGAACTGCCAGTAAATGTACATTCATCATCCTCAAGCAGCCACTCGGACAATGTAGGGTTTAAAGCTTTAAAAGGGCAGGACGATCACAAATAATCCATATCATAGTTTATAAAACCTCTTAAGCTGTCTGATTTGTATTGTGCATGTATATAAGATATCAAATATATACATATATATATATTCTGTGAAAAAACATCAAACGCTGCAATTCTCTGCCTATGTCCTTACACACGTTCAACACACATATATAAAATATACATATATATATATTTTAAATTGTATCTATAAAGTTTGTATCCCAAAACACCCTCACAAAAGTCATAAACCGGCATGAAACACATACAGTATATAACCTGATGATCTTGGCTCCCTTGCTCTTGTTGTTTTGGTCTAAATGCAGTGAGTCAGCCGTCTGTCTCCCCTCTGTGTGACCTTATTAATGAGTGTTGAGCCACGAGGCTGGACCCCCTCTGAGGAGGTCACATCTGGACACTTTATATAGAAATAAATATCTGTCTCCCTCCCTTTTTCCTTTTTTTCTTCTGCCTGTCTCTCCTATTGGTTCTTCTTCTCATGGAATCACAATTTCTGCTTTTCCTTCATCTCGCGTCTGAAATGCACAATGATATTTTACTCTCCTCACTTTTTCCTATTTTCTTTAATACATATTTCTCTCCTCCTTTCCTTCCCAGCATTTGCTTTTTAGTTTCCTTCCCTCTCCTTAGCATCCTCTCCTCTCCTCCAGGGAGTCCAGACCCTCCTGTCTCCCTCTGCTCCCCAGCAGCCCCTCACCTCAGCTGGGTGTGCTGCCAAGGTCGCCCCCCTGTCCCTCCCCGCTGGGTCTGGCTCTTTGTGCTCAGAATTTTTAAACATAGAGGAGATACAATGAGTTGAGGGATCAAGAGTCGTGGCTGAACCTGTCTCTGCGGTCCTGCCTGACTCTCATCACACTACCTCCCTGATGGCTCCCACAGGATTGTTGACATCCTCGTGGATTCATCTTCTTATTATAGACACATGTATTTCCAAACATTTGGTCGACCTATGTTGTAAAATGTATTATCTTTTTGACTTACACACGGCATCTATTGCACGTCTGTCCGTCCTGGGAGAGGGATCCCTCCTCTGTTGCTCTCCCTGAGGTTTCTCCCATGTTCCCCTTTAAACTGTGGGTTTTCTCTGGAAGTGTTTCCTTGTACGATGTGAGGGTCTAAGGACAGAGGGTGTCGTATTGTCATACTGATATTCTGTAAAAACTGTGAAGACCACTGAGACAAATGTAACATGTGTAGATATTGCGGCTTATATAAAAAACATTGGATTGATTGATTGATTGAATTGAAGCTGTCACACACCACACAGACAGTCACACAAGACGCAACACGCATAGTCACATCTAAAAAAACAGATCCACTCAAGCGACTTCGCGCGCACACATCATCATCTTGTTCTCTCTCACTATATCTCTAGCACTTCACTCTATCGCGACACCATATATACATACTTAACATTCCCGAGAACCCAAACTGACAAACATAATTTGTCTGGACAGTGAACCATATTCACTTTAACAAAAAACCACAACGAGAAAACTTGCAGCAGTACAAAAATGCCTCACACACACAGCACACACACACACACACACCACACATCACCACAGATACAGCACCACGACACACCAGCTCTAGATGTGTCTGCCCCCCCGCCCTTATGTGCGCGCATCCCGCCCCTTGCTCTGATCACACCTGGGCACACGCAATACATGTTTCAGTGTCTTATTCTTGTTATTTTGTAATTGACCGCGAAGTGATAATGCAGTTTAGTCTGTAGTACACCACATCACATACACATATATACAGGTGCGAAAGCCTTGCTGGTAAGTGCCAAGACGTTTAGGGTTAGGTTACGGGCAGGGTCGCAACGCTAGGTGTGGCCACCTGTAACCAGTGGCAAGACTAGGAATAAGTGGCAATAAGTGTGGCAAAATATTTAAATTGTAGTTCTTCGGATCCTGAGAGCGGCGTCTCCCCGTTAGCCTGCAGAAGGAAGGCTATTGCACGCAACGCAGCCCCGGTCTCTTTATCTCGCAGTTGACTTTCTGCCGCTTTCCTCAGTGTGCAGTGGGCTGATCGTTCACCAGCGGAGGAAAGCACTTCCC
>NW_011336006.1:27546-47321 GCF_000735185.1 Notothenia coriiceps
GTTTAAGTTTGAAAGTTGAAAAGTTTGTGTGTCTGAAACGCTATGTGATACAGTACAGTTTACACAGTACATGTTCTGTAGCTACTATTGCACTAAATGGTAACACTTGAATACGTTATGCAAATATGCAACTTGTTTGTTGAAATGTTAATAAATGGGAGCTTCCTCAAACAGCCATCTCTTTCCCGACAATCCCCTCTGTGCACGAACCCTTACATATGGTAATTAAACATTAAAACACCTGCGGCTTATAGTCCAGTGCGGCTTATATATGTACACATCATTCAATTTAGCTGCTGCGGCTTATATTCAGGTGCGCCTTATAGTCCGAAAATTACGGTACTTGTTCTTTATATTAAAAAAATATATTCTTCATGATAAAACACAAATAATTTCCTTATAATTGCCTGTTTAAGTAACGTAAACCACAGCTAAAAAAGTAGAGCAAGCCACTGTCAGAATTTCATTCCCCGATATCTCCAGCACAGCAACAGGGCAGCAAAGAGATGTATGAGAATGGGAGGCATGGTCACGTGACGTGATGTACACACATAAAAAAGCACATAAATGGGTCTGGAGAGACTGATGGGATTTTAAAAAGCTTTTAGAGGGCATTAGCCCAGGGCTCTTTCCCACTGCACCTCAATGCCAATCTCAGAGCAGGAGGAGAGATGGAAGCAGTAAGGGGAGGAAGAAAAAAAAACACACCCGCTGTAGCTTCACAGCTCAAGTTAAACCCTTTCAATTATAGCCCTGAAGTAGAAGCATGGGGTGCCAAGAAAAAGCTCTCATCCATCCTTCTGCAGGAGAGGGAGACTCCTCTTCTACCTTTACTGAAATACCCTTTTGAAGCACTCTAGGCATGGGGCTGCGTAGATGTGCAAGTTCAAGTGTTACATCACTCCCTAGCGTAACCAACGTGTACATACTTGATCACAAAGGGGGGGTTGCAAAGTCTCACCTGTGTCCTGAGGGCCTATGGACTCTGTTATCTCCGTTCCATCCATGCTGTCCTCGTCATCCACAACAACCCTCCCTCTGGTGCGACCCCTAGGGTGAGGAAGAGAAACAGACAAATAAACATAGGCATTGCAAAAGAACAAGACAAGAGGAAGTGCCCGCATTCGCTTCAGGAGTGGGGGTGGCGGGCGGCGGGCGGCGGGGCGGTCATGAATTAGTTAAATATAGTCACAGCTGTCACCGATTTTTAATGGAGGCACTCAGGGCTCTGGGCAAGGCGGAAGAGTGGTAGTGGGGGGTGCACAATGCAGACTGGTAGTATGTAGAGTTTAAAGATGGAGGGCAATCTGAATAACGCCACTCTAAAGATTAGAGTAAAGAGAATGGGTATTTAGATAACATTTCCTTATGGTATTAATGTAGCATCATTCTTAAATAAAAGACTACGCCCATGATAGGGTTATAAAAAAAAAAAAATCTAAATATTGGTGTATGGTGCTCATACATCAAAACTGAAATGTGTGTTCATCTTTAGAGAGACATGTAAATACCTTTATCATTTACAGTCCCTGAAGGGATGACAACTCATTAGAGTAACTGAACGTGCTCTTGTTAAAATTCAAATCAGAATACAGACACTACTTATTATATATGATAATAGCTCTGTAATTTACCTCAGCACTAACAAATATGTAATGATGAATTTTCATGAGTCATGTTTGGTATCCTGAACAGAAAATATCCTTAGGGTTGTTTGCACATTCATTAGGCGCTGTGATGTATAGCTTTGTACATAGTATATAGCTTTGGATAAAGACAGAGGGATTACACAAGACAGATAGTCTTATCCTTATATTTTATTATTCCAAAAATAGAGACTCCAACATTATTTTATGCAAGATCTAATTGATTCTACTTAAAGTTTTTGACGGTAGTCCCGAAAAAAGGTACAATAACAACCATCCTATTTAAATGATTAGTCTTAAGTAAATAGAATTATCATGGCAAACACACCATCTGATAGATCTCTGAATGCCAGTCAATAAAACAGCAAGACAACCTCTTATTATCAATTCAAATCAATAGCTACTCTGTTGCCAGCAGGGGCTACTGGGGTCCATTTGTGTGAAGAACAAAGCACTTTGACCCTTGATGTATAAGTCACAAGGGTATGCACAGCTTAGTATATATTTCTTAGTAAGAATGTGATTGTTATGGAGAACTGCTAGTTTGCGACAAGGTCAATGCTCTATTATTTTCCAAATAAAGAACGCAAAATACTTTCAACACGTTTAAAAAAAAATTAAAAAAACGAAAGGCATGTTGGAGGTTATAAACCTTATAAAAACACCAACATAAAACTATGCGAGGAGAACGCTGTACTATCGGATTTCAAGGTAAAAACCAAGTTAGAACTACTACAGCCTACTAGAGATGTGTTTTTTCACAGGTATCAAGTAATGATGATACAGCTCTTAACAAACGACAGTTTGTAAGTATCTACCAGAGAAGATTGACCGACTTGTCTCAAGTAGAGATGAAGCTGCCATGTGTAATTAGTATTGGGCTCAAACACTGCTTGTTAATAACATTTAATCAGAATTAGATATATGAAGCATCACTATAAACATCACTTCATATTTCTTTATGCATTTGTCCAAAACTGTACATTTAGTGAACCAATTAATAACAGTGTTTTAGTATACTAATGCACGGCTGTCGGTAAACTTCATGCACACAACCCACATTTAAACATTATCAGAACTGACTGAAGTGTGTAGCGCTGAACAATTTGATCAATTTAGACTATTTTATTCAAGCAAAAGTGTGGGAAAAGCTGCTTGTGTTTACAAAACATGTACCTTTCATATGGGAACTTGGGCCCAAGGAGTCATTTGAAAAATACACATTTTATTTATTTTCCAAAATAAGGTTTTTTGTTTTCCCGCAATACACACAATTTAAATATCTGGTGCTGTAGTAATCCTTTTTTTTCTTCACGTTTAAGAAAGCTTTGTCCATCTGTTCTATATTACACTAAAATGATTCCTACCACACCGTTTAGCGAGAAAGTGAACCACAGCGCAGTACAAGGAAACAAACTGTGGTGGTTAGTTAAAACTGTACTCAAACTTGAGCATCAGCCGCGGTGGCTGCCCAAGTCCGGTCTAATAATACCCGACAACAGCTACATACTGACACTATCTATACAACACAATGCAAAAAACAATTTCAACTATCAAGGAATGCTAAAAACCCTAATAATTTATTTGAATTTGGTTCGTCTATATGATGCAGTAGTAAATCGGATTGCACCGTGCAATTGGGGTTTGTATGTAGAAATGCAATTACAGTTTGGATTGAGATCCAAGGCCAAAAAAAAACTCAATCAGAAAATCCTTTTCATGTGTCTACCTCCTGTTGAGTGACCCAAAAATATCTTCTTACTACACCAGTTCAAGACTTTCTATCTGGGAAGTCATGTTAAAAGTCATCTTTCTTAGCCTTTTAGCTATTATCACTTATAGAGAAGTCCTCACAATTTTAAAACACGATATTTTAAATGTAGAGATCAAAAAGGAAAGGGAAACCATTTCCATTTCTCACTGAATGTGCCATGTCAGCAAATCAGACAACCATGACTAGGTTTATACACATAAGCCAGTATGCCAACCCGTACAGATGTGTGCATGCATACACAAGCGTTTACATATACTATGGAAAGGTCTGTCAGTGTTTGAGCATCCTCCAATGGGAGCTCTGTTAAATTAATCTTGGAAACGCTGTGTGGAGGGAATAGTTGTCAGGGACACAAATTAAATAGCAACATCAATTGTTAGCATTCTTAGTAGGGAGAGAGAAAAATGAGAGCAGCATGTGTATGTTCCATGGGTACTCAGGAGGATACAGGGGGTTGGAAGTGAGGGAGGAGATGGTGGGATCGGGGGGTGGGTAATTTTCGGTGCCACCAGAGAGAAAAATCACAAATGGCTGGATGCCAAATCAACCCCTCCCTCTAAATGACTTCCATGTCAAGATAAGGAACAACCCAAAAGCTAAAGAATGACAGAAGAAGCCTTTAGCAAACCTTGGCTAAAAACATAATAACCTGTAAGCCTGAGTCAAGCCTAACTCTCTTAATTGACTAGAAGCAAACTCACCTATCCCACAGAGTGCTTGTTTCATGTTATTGTAAAGGGGCACACAGTTATTGCTGAGTCAGGCATGTGCCTTCCTGTAGTCACGGATAACATTAAGATTTGTGCATGACAGAATCTAAATTATATCATTCTTATGGGCAACAAGATTGTTTTAATTAATTGCAACATTGACAATAATTGAAGTCTTAATTTGACAATAGAAAAATCTAACTAGGAAACTGCAAAAAACATAGTTATGTATACTATCTGCAAACCAAAAAATCATAAATGGTAAATGATCAATATGCAGTTACATTTTAATAAATGGTTGATGCAGTTTATTATTTGGCTTAACATAAGTCTAGAGACAAGACTCTGATTGATTGTAAAACTGTTTGTTTTTTAATCAGTATGACATGTTTTGGTCTTTCATCCCGCTCACATTTTAGTGCTAAACATATTCTGTCTCACAGGCTTTAGTGTAAATGTCCACACATATAATTCTATAGTTAATTACTTTTAAATGGCTTTTCATTCCGGATGGCAAATTAAAATGCAAATATTATCTGTGTTTGACATTTTCATTTATGACTACAATCTGATGTATAGCACAAAGAGTAGTTGATGGCAGTATAGTCTTCACAAACACTGCTACGCAACTCAACTGAAATTATAAATAACTGCGCAAAAGGCATTACATTTCAGCATTGAGACCGCCAGCAAATTCACTGACAAATGCTGAAGACCAACATTCAACCCCATACCCTGCACAACTTATCCCCCCCACAGTCCCACCACAGGGAGAAAGAGAGAAAAAAAGAAAAGAAAGAAAAGATGAAAATAATGCTGTGGTAAGTAGTTCCAGCTAGCAGCGTGCTGCCTGGAAAACCTGAAAAGGATTATGCTCTTCTGAAATGGACTGACTAGCAGATGGAGCGTGGGCAAATCTAGTAAATTCCAACAACCAGGTCTACAAGAGCCATTACTGACACTTCCTCCTTTGTCACAAGCAAACTGGCTTTTAACACTGGTCATTTTTATATTTATACACACACTGATTATATCCATTAGAAGAGGAAGCCAGTTGGTCTGGACACAAGATTGTGCCATGAGGAATATTCCCAGCTCTGTGAAATTGCTTCACTCTCTAGTGTATGTGACTGAGCATAGCAACGTATCATCTTATTACAGTTGGTCAAGTTTGGCTTCTACACTGCAGGCAGGTAGATTATGCCAGGAGGAACAGCCAACCTTATGCCTATTCCATAATAAACATGAAGCAACTCAAATGTGTACCAGGTCATTCTTCCACTGTGGCAGTGTGGCATTAAGGCATTGTTTGGATGCTTGCAGATTAAATGATCCATTGGGAGCAGGGTATTAAGATTGATTGAGAGGACAGACTAAGGAGAAGGTTAAGGACCTTTGTGGGCATTATGTTACCTAGCAGCTCTAAGCTGCATTATATGCTGCTATGGATGTCACAAAGAAGTCAGACCGTGTACAAAACCCTCATAAAGACATTTCTGTTCTGGCCTCAACTGTAATCAAGCTGCTGTGGAACCGTTTATAAAAATCATATTTGCAATGATGATATTTTATTAAAAAGCAAACCCAATCAACTACATGCAAACAACACAATCAGTTTTGAAGAACAAAAGGAAAGGCCCAAAACACAACAAAAATAATGTGTTTTTCTAGTAACACAGTAAATATGCCATATGTTTAAGTCAGACTGCCAGTCTGTGGACCTCGTTTTAAATATCTTCCAACGTTCTTTTAATTTCTTGGACAAAATAGCAGGATTCCACATTATCGAGATTTCATGATATGGTTTTGGGTGCTGCTTGATGTGGCCAACGCTTTTATCCAAGGTTACTAACAAAGCATCTCTACAGTGTTGGATTTAGTATCCCAAGGAAATTTGACATGTTGCCTGCAGAGGCTAAGGATCAAACCTAAAACGGGATGGGGATCAAACCACTGACCCTCCGACAAAAATGGCCCCCATGACTAACAACCGCCTTCCATGTTTGATATATGACAAAATAACTGTGACAAATAAAAATCAAGCAATAACACGATCCAGATGTTATAGAGGCAGAAAAAAATCCATTATGCAAAGCTACGAAATCAGTCGAGTCTTATCCGATTTTTTTTTTTAGATGGAAGTAAATATTACATTATTTTTCCACATCATAAACATACAAAAAAAGATTACTTTCAATATCCAAATATAAAAACCTACTTCTTTTTGTTCTTAGACGTGGATGAGAGTGGCGCCTGCGGTAGGATGACAGCAGCATCCTTGCGCGGCCTTCCACGTGGTCGTTTGTCTGCGTGGGCAGGACTTCCTGTGGACGTGGCCCCGACACTGCTGGAGGGCGGTGAGGGTCCCTGGTCAGAGGGTTCCACAGTCTTATCCTCTGATGACATTCTGAAACAAAGATGAGATAATGATAAGCGTTGTATGATAAGTAGACTTTAAACATTTACTCAACTTTTGAAAACAGGTGCCGATGTTCACCCGTTTTGTTTTCATTATGTTTAGAAGCTTTCAAGGACTGAATATAAAAAAGGAGACAATGGCATGGGAAGCATTCAGTAATCACTCCACATCCAGTGCTCTGGGTTTTCCATTTGCTGCAACCCACCCACTGAAAGAAAAGCCACAGTTCAATGGTAAAAAAGGTGAATGCTGCCCTTTAGTTGTATTTTACAATGTGAAGTGTAGTTGAGAGCTGCCATGAGAGCACTGGTGACACAAAGGAACACAGAGTCTGAGGGAAATATCCATTGGCTATTTCCAAACGACACAAGAATCTCTCCAGCAGTCAAATTTGCCAAAATTGCATTGAATTTTTGTTGAGTTATCTGAATACAATTTGCTCATGGGATGTACTTGTATACTGGAGTGAGAGAAATGGCAATTTTCGCTACAGGCTGGGTCATGCCACTCTGCACCTCTCACATACCCGTGTCCAATCAGATGCCAAAACAGGGACAAACCTTTTTTCCATTGGTTCTTTTGGGGAAAAATAACCAATAATCAGCAGTGAACCGCTTCAACACGTGTATTTCGGTTTATTCATGGCATTCATTTTGTTATTCTACAGTATTGTTGTTTTATAGTTATTTGTTAATGTATACAACCCAATTTGTGTTCTTTGAAATTGAAAAGGATATTGTATTCTGTTTGTATTGTATTCTACTTTCGTTGCAGTTGTATATGTCTTAAGTGTAATTTGGCTTGGCTTCCTATTTTGTATGGACATGTGTTTATTTTGAAGGAGTTAGCGCTGTTGACAGGAAGTTGTTGCTGCTATGGAAACAACGTGACGGAGATTAACGGAGAAAAGTCATTATCTAAAGACAGAGAAAGTAAACGAAAAAAAAAGTGAATATCCAAATAACGAAATTGAAACCCGAATAGTACTCCAACGAGCGAATATTCGGATACAGCCCTAATTCACATGAATATGGGCATTAAAATTAGCTGAATAAAAAAGAAGCAAAAAGATGGCAAGCAATGTTGTAGGCATATGTGATATAAGATGTGCATGTTTTCTACCACTTGAATGCTCGTAATTACAGTTTAAACAATCTAAACTAAATGTTGACCACTGGGCATTTCCCATGGATTTTTTCCAGTTAATTGACCTTTCTCCAAGCCATGCCCCCCACTGCTATTCAGTCAAGCCGTCTTGACTTGGCATAGAGCCCAATCTGTCACTAACTGCATACCTTGAAGAAAAATTATCTAACTTTGAAAAAGCGAAAGATCCATTTCAGAGACAAAGGCCTATGATACAAGTCTAAAGCATACATCCAGGATTTAAAACTGACTCAGCTGTACTCTGCTAATGTTATCTCGAAATATCTCAAAAGGTGAAGTTTTGGAAACGTATATCCCCTTCCAACCACCCTGGGTCACGTCTATGAATATTACACATGCCCCAAGCACAATGTTATCCATGACTAGTTAATAATCAGCAAAACCAGCCTGAAAATAAAGTCAACCTGAATCGACTATGAAAGTCTTTGGAGAAAAGAAGAATAGTTGCGTTGAACGCTGCATTCGAGGGGTGGGAATTAGCAAAGGGGAAATTCCATTTAGAAAAGCTTAAATCTTTCTCGAAATAGGTGTACGAGTAGGAAACTCTATTGAAGTTATGAACACCATAAAATAGGGTATTCCTTAATTTAGTGTTCAGGTGGATTGTAACGAAAGAGGGTAGTTTTATTTATGTAGTTTTGTAATTTTCATGATCAAACCTTTACTTTAACTCTCGTGCCTTTTATGACATGATCCGCATCAGCTGTGTTTGTCCACTAATATATCCAGGTTTTTAATTGTTATTTGTTGAGATTGTGCAGTAGGGCTTTTGCTCTGACGTAGTACAGCAAATGTTCTGTTAATCACTGAGAGCTTAACTGTTGCATGATAAAAGTTTGTATGAATAAAGATTGGCATCGATTTTATGTGGCTGACAGCACTGTCAAGACGCTAATTTCACATTAGTACAGTGAACGAACACATTGAGCAGGGTTTCCCACACAGACTATACTTGGGCGGGCCGCCCAGGTATATTAACGGACGCCCAAGTATATTTTGCGAACCATTTAGGTGTTTTTTTTTTATAATTTTTTTTTTTTATTCGTCCGTGACCACGACACCATCTGCGATCGATTAACTTGTGGACAATGGTCCCTCGCTCCCTTGCTCTGATCTCGCCTCCTTCTGGCCTGTTAAGTGGCCTGCCTCACACAGGGTGACTGGCTGTCCACATGATGTGGCCTGCCGACATGGCCACTGTCATACAGATCATAAATCAAAGCCCTTGATTGGTCTCTGTGTGTCATTCAAGCTCGGGATAACCTCAGCTCAGGTGAGGTAAAGGACTCTCTGAGTGTTTAGATAGTTAAAGTTCTCAGTGGGTCTCAAACGGTGTGGTCACCATTTATGTAAACACATATTTCCATTTGAGAGGGTAGTGATTGGTCTGCGACCACCAACTGGCGGCCCGCGGGCCACATCCGGCCCGCCAGTCATTCTCATCCGGCCCGCACGACGGGGGTGACTGTGGCGTTGGCGGAGTGGTTACTGCGTTCGCCCCCCACCCATTTTTTCTTTTTACAACGTCTCGTGAGTAAGGTGCAGTACCGGAGTCCAACAGAGAGGCAGCAGCTGTGGGACAGTAGACTGCGTACTGCGAAACCTTCCCTGCCTTGAAGAAGAATCTATCCTTCGTTGTGAAGAGTCTGCTTTGTGCGCTCCGCACCACAGCAGTAGCCCCGCTGCGACAGAGTCCAACAGAGAGGCAGGAGCTGCGGGACAGTAGCCTAGAAGCAGGGTTGGGTTGTAACGGAATACATGTAACGGCGTTACGTAATCAGAATACAACAATCAAGTAGGCTAACTGTATTCAGCTGGCATTACATTTGCACAGCGCTGCAGGATGTCTGTGAGCGAGAGAGACATGCAGCGTGTCTGTGAGGCCCCGCCCCCGCACGCAGATGAGAGAGATCTCTTTTTAAAATATATTGAAAGTTAGAAACGGAGATGGTTAGATAAAATGTGCAAGATAACGTTTATGTAGCATTTATTTATTGTCGAAATGATGACATTTCATAACGGGATCAAATCAAAGTGAATGGCCTGCTGCTGCTGAATGCTTGGGGCAAGTGACTGGAAAAAGTTTTAAAAGTTATTACAACGTTTCAGATAATAAATAATATTGATAATTCATTCTATTTAGGGGCGCCTTTCAAAGCACCCAAGGACACCTTACAATTCATAACATATTCCAAGGAAAGGTTTTAAGACAGTACAAAGCATGCAGTCCGGGTGATGTTTTTTATGTGGGGTGCAGATGAGAGAGCTGTCCAGAATGACACCAAGATGTTGTATTTGAGTTCTTGATAAGCCATTAAAACAGTAAAATACGTGTCTCCTGTGCACCAAAACATACCCATCTGTTATGGAAAAAGAAAGTATTCCAAAAGTATTCTAAAAGTAATCTAAATACGTTTCTTATAAGACACGTAACTGTAACTGTATTCTGATTACTTTCAGAGCATGTATTCAGTATTCAGTAACTGATTACATTTACAAAGTAACCCTCCCAACCCTGCCTAGAAGTGATCCTTCGTTAGCGTGAAGAGGCTGCTAAGCGTTATGCGGTCCGCAGTACCTGAGCGTGCTCCACTAGCTCCCCCCCCCTCCCTGATCAACAACTTCAAAATTCTGGGCTATATAAAAATCTCTTGCCCGCCATAGTGTCTATTAGATACATTTTGGCCCTTGGACAAATGTAGTTGGTGATCCCTGGAATGGATAGTGAGGTGGGCTGAAGATCGGAAGGCTGTGAGTTCAAATCCCTCCAGGAACACCACCACTAGTGTGCCCTTGAGTAAGGCACTTAGCCCTTAGTTACTCCAGGGAGAATGTCCCTGTAATCGGTCATTGTAAGTCGCTTTGGATAAAAGCGTCAGCTAAATGAAATGTAATGTAATGTAATGTTATTAGTAAAATATGCATGAATAACTAGGTGAAAAAAGGTAAGATACACTTTTAAAACTTGTTGAGAGCTAAAACTAGTCTTTGCTGCTGCCTCAAAGAGGAGCAGGGAGGAGAGGAATATAGAGTAAGAAGAGATTTAATTACAGTACCCAACCATAAATATGTTTAAACGTCACCCCTCAATATCGACCAGTGCATAACTCGCAATACGGCGTCTCTCTACAAACTGTCGTACGTCTTGCGGACCTCTAGTTAGCCCGCTAGCCGCACATCATACGGGGCTGATTCTTCGTCCATTATTGATGATACACATAACATCTCACTGGCTATATGTACTAGTTATGCGTCAACTGGAACAGACGATGTCCTTGGATTAGTGACATGATACATAGCGTCTTAGATTTCCTCCACTGCAAGGGAACCGGCGTGTGTCTAGGAACGTCGTTTCTTATTAGTAAAACGCATGAAAATCGCGGGAACATTTAGTGACTCACTGTCTTATGTAAAGTGCGATTTAGGAGTTTTCTTAACCTTGTTTGACTAGTTAATAAATTTTTTAGTAATGAATTTTGCGGCATTGATCATTCATTAATAAGCTAATTGTACACAGCGCACATCACATCGATCGACCGATGTGCAGAATCCTTCTGAATGGAAAAGACAAAACTTCCGATTCCCTAGCAGACGATTTACGCAGAACAGGCAATCTTTGATTATTTCTTATTAGCCTGTAAAGGAAGTAATCGGTCATATAAAAACAGATTGAAATTAATTACAGCCAGCTGTTTTCTATATAAATTCGATCAATCTTAACGCCAACGTTCAGGAAATTGATTGATCGATTACAGTAGAATCATTACGATGCAAGTAGCAATCCAATCGGTTACGATCCATAAATAGATAACCCCAATTCCTCATTTTCAATTGTAATGATCAGAACATTGGTGAAAGAATAGAAGAGGGATGTCATTGCAGTGACGTTTCTAGTGGATGGACATTCTAGATATGGGTAGTACTTTACCGTCGACACTCTGAGAGTATAACTTTCCATTCTGTCTGTGGCGGATCTACCAAGGAACGGTGGACTTACCGGTGGAGTTATGAAATCACTGATTCAGTTTGAATTAGTCAAAACCTATAAATTAAATCCTATAAATAGTAAAATAGGACGTTATGTATATAAAGATTATTCTTTTACGTGTGTTTACTTGTCGTTGTCATTGTTCAGACGATATTAACTTATTTCTCAACAATTTTAGTTGTAAAAGCGAGTGTCGGTGTTGAGTTCATTATCATAGGTTAATACAAGGGAGATATATGTTAATTATTTCGAACAGTAGATATTAACGAGTAACTATTATAGGTGTCTGGACTGTATAATCAAGTAAAGTGACGGGGTCGTTATACACACGTGGATATTGCGAATTGTTTATCGGTCAATTTTCACGACCTTATTGTTTGATACTTTTTTTTCATCAAACTTCCTGTGTCAATTTACCTCATTTATGTGTACTACTATTGTATAACTCCCATGTGACCCTCAGGAGGATTTCAATAAGATGACAACCGTGTCTTCGTTTCACGATGTCATTACACTTCCTCTTGTTTTATGTTGAAGACTCGAGTTTAATAGTTGCTCACTAGGCTTACGGACAGGCCGAAACATAAAAACAATTGGAGTTATGAAACAAATAGCGACCTCCTTACATAAGTATACAAATAGAACGGACAATCAGACTGCTCTATCTGTTGAAGAGTCTAAGCCGTCACTGATGCGTCCGCTGTAATTTTAGGTGCTTCGCCTTTTCTTGTCCGGGTCACTGACCAGGTTTTCCATATTAATACAACAAGAGAGAGTTTGATGAAATTGAGAGTAAATGTTTGGATATCAAATGTAAATACAGTGTTACCTCATCTATTCCGCTGGAACAATAATTCAATTTAACGTAGTAACAGCTAAAGAAAGGCGAAGAATTTTTTCCGGATAGTCTCAACATTATCGACACATTCGACATGGAATAGATGGTGAGCCGACGCTGATTAAGTCAACTGTTGTAGCTCTAAGGTGGAGTTTAGGAGACGACTCGACGGGAGGGAAAGAAAGAAAGTAGGATTTCGGGTGGGTTTCTCTGGGTCCGTTCTCGAACGTAACTCCCCCAGGTCAGGTCGGAGTGCACGCGTGATGCGCGAGTAGGGGTGGGAGGTTGGGGGGGGACGACGTCGTCAGGGCTCCCTCTAGGTTCGTCCCCTCTGGTCCCTTAATCACGTTTCCTATAGATACTAGCGACAGGCGAGGACCTTTCTCACCGGGTACCACCACCTCGTTTGGAGGCGACCTTCTCGTTTTCCCCCTTTCCCAAATTCTCTATTTGTTACGTCCCTACATCCAGAACTTCCTCGCGTACACATTACTTCTTCTCTTTGTTCCGAAATTTCGTTGTACTGTCTCTAAAAGTAGACGACAGTCCACCGACTGACTAGACTGGGATGTCTTAATCGAAACTATGCGTTTCTCCTTCCTCACGAACGTGACCCTACCACATCATTTACAACTGTCGTACCAGCATTGTAGGGTCTGGAAACAACAAGACCGGGTCAGGAAGACCAATTTCTGATTGTTTTTCCTAGTAGTTTGTTTTTTTGTTATCGTCATCCTGTCCTGTTTTTTCTCACCACTCGTCATTTTTGAGACAGGTGATGTCACTAGTCCTGTTTCCGTCGGTGGACGTCTACCATAAAGATCCACGCTGTGTCTTGTACAGGTCGTTTCAGAGCGTAAGAGTTTGTAATATCAGACGAATGCCTTGCCAAAGAGTCAAGAAAAACAGTTATAGAGGAGGGGGAAGGAAAAATATATATAAAAAATATTTTATAAAACTTAATAGGACCTGTCATAAGTTTCGTTCTAAGCTCAACGTTTTACCAGCGTGTGAGAAAAGGTTGAGTGACAAAAGGCGGAGAGTTTCATCCATCTAAAGGTTCGAAGACATAGAGAAAAAATTTGTGTTAATGTGAATTATATAAACCCAAAAACTGACTGTTTTGTTCTGGAGATTCTTTTTAGCTAGAATCTGATCTCTACCTGTAAAAATGTGTAAAGAGTGTAAAATAAATGGTTTTTTCTTAGACCACCTAATAAGTTATTATGTTTATTAACAAAAATAAACTTCGGATGTCGGCGTCAAAGGATCCATCACCAGGTAAATAAACCATAAGCCACAGTAACAACGGTTTTTGTACTCGTGCTTATGTTCCACCTCTTCTTGGAATCCCGTATGGGTGCTATACCTGACTCTTTTTGTTCCGGTAACAGTGCTCTCCGACTTTAGGTTTAACAGTAACTTAATTATATCAACAATATCCTCCAGTAGGGTAGGAAGACTAGATTTTGGTCGCAAGTAGTAACTCGACGAAAGAGGAGACAGTTAGACTTCTGCCACCACCTGCTCCCGACCTGTCGATGTTCGTCTCGGCTGCTCCGACCCGACGGACCACGAGTAGTCACGTAACAAGTCTAGGAGCCGCCTACGTTTTGCCAGGTCGTCCCAGGTTGCTCTCCCTCGCGGTGCCGCTCGGACCGGCCGACCATCCAGTCTCAAGTCCTCCTAATAGAAAGGTTAAAATTCGAGTCCGTTACTAGTCGTGAGTTGATAGCGTAGAGGGGTTACGCCATTGCTACGATACAGATCAGACACCAAGAGAGACAGGTTAACTTTACGTTATACAGTTGATAAGAACACTTCTCAGTTTCACTTTTCGTTCAGTACGGGTAAATTCAAAAAATCCTCTGGTCTTACTAAAGTAACGATGGAAATAGATACAATTACACAGAATACGCCGACGCACACATTTGAACCACCTCTCCACACCACTCGTTCTCTCTACCAAACTGGCCGTACGTCTTGCGACTCTTATTAGCCGTACGATTGGGTTCTCAAATTACTCCATTCTATTAACTTCTAAACAAACGTCATGATATGATCTTCTATTTCCAATAAGAGGGTCTGGACGCCAAAGTTTAGCATAAGTAGTGTTACAAAGAGTAGGCTAGAGTGACGTTAAACGACTCTTAGTTGTTGGAGATTATAGGATTCCTATACAATAGGGTTCCTCTCATGTCACCACTAACATGTGTGGTAATTTTAGAGTACGACTATTTCACCTGTGTAAATTACTCAATAACTGAGGCCAAGACGGTTGTTAACAGGAATATCGTTTGGAGACGGAGTTTATCGATACCCACTCTTTTCACATTCTATAAAAGGCGAAAGGACAAAAAAAGACAGGAAGGCGAGGTCCTGAGTCACTTATGGGACGACGACATTGAGGCCGGGACTCTACTCCGCAAAGTTCGGTCGGACACGATCACAGTGAGCCCAAAGTACCCGCGAGGACATCCTTGTCGGAATAAAAACTGCTCATGGACAAGGGGAGGGACGCCGAGACGAGTGCCCGGGACAGGCTGAGCGTCCAGTCTCGGAAATCTGTGTGGTCGTGGCTGACGAGCCATTCATGTGACATTGCATTATCACGTATTTTAGTCCCAAAGGCGCCCCCAGAAATTTTTCACTTAATTTTCCAACTATTAGTAAATCGCTTTTACTTCCGATAATTTTTTTCATTAATTTTTATAATTCCCGTAAAAGGTTTCATAATGTAAAAACATCGAACAAAAGTTATATCATATATTTACAGGTTTCTCCAACATAAGATGTCAAAGGACTACATTAGATAACGCATCCGTCACAAAGGGGATCCTACCCTTCAGTATCGTCGCCACGATTTCCGTACACCACGGTCGTATTCACCGACTCGCCCTCGCGCACTTATAACATCACGCACGCTTCACGCGGCGGTGGCTTAAGAAAGATACCGACGGACGGTCGTGTTCTTTCCGAGAACTCCGGATCATGGTCCCCAGGCCAAGATCGGTTAAAACGACGGGTCCGCTCTAAATATATATTTCTTATTTACTTTTTAGAGATGTTTTCAGTTTATGTGATTGTCTTGAATAACTGTATCCATTATATGCAGTTTTACCGACAATTTTACATAAGTCAAACATTCCTTGAACAAAAATTACCCCCCACCTGCAGTGAGGAGATCCTCCCACAGGCCCATACGGGGGGGGACCCTTTTCTACAAAAACCTGTAAAATTTCATTTTACGAAGTTAGACCACGTGACAACCTCGTCTTGTTATTGATCTCTGATCTAGACCCCCCATGTTGAGATTTTGGTGGGTATACTTTATATAGAAGAGGTTGAATTTACTTATAAAAACAAATGACAGGATTATCATATGTAACCTTACTAGAAGTTTGGACAAAAATAAATAGGATTATTAAAAATTTCACGGAACCTTTTATACAAATGTATTAAACATTTGTGTATAAACAAACTCTGGGGTGACACTATTGAATCTGATTTTTAATTGATAGATTTGTGAGTTTCAGGAATTGGAGTGACTCGGAGAGTCAGACTTGTCTCTCGAAGAGGAGGTGGACCAACATCTTGTAGATGAGATAATATAGGCCAATTCGCTTCGATCGTGGTCTAAGCTTATTGTTGTCGCGGCAATGGCACACGCGGGAGAGAGAGAGAGCACGAGAGCGGAGGGTATCGAGCGTGAACCCGACCACTCGTATGTCCGCGGACTATTGCCGGTTGTAGGGTGAAAGTAATGAATGTCGCGCCGGGACATGTAGCATGTCCCGTTTAATGTTCACATTGGCCCACACTGTCTCCCACAAATGTAAATGAAATTAATACCCTTACAACAATGTAGTTCCAGTTTTTAATCTTACTCGCGGTTGCCAGTTTTTATTAAAAAGAGGAGGGTCTAGTTATCTTTTTTTTTTGCACCACTTACAATGTGTGTACAATAAATACTGGACAGTAGGAACATATTTAGTAAAACGTGTTTTGCTACCGTGACCAAACCAGTCTCGTGAAGTCGCACAGACCCAAAGTACTGTCTTGTCGAGGTTGCGGACACACATACCCTTCCGAGACCACGACCCAGGTAAATCTGACGGTGTGCTAGACTTTATATTGAGACGCCCCCCACTCTCGCGCGCTCAACTCCACTGCACGTTGTTGTAGATTGGAAAGACAACCAGCGAAACAATCGTCTGGGAAGGGCGCTTACCGTGCTTGCTTTGTCCATCTCCGTCCCCGGGTATTACTATCTGATATGCAAAATTATCAGATTTAGATGATGGGTGTGTATGTTTGTATACCCCCCTTTTACCCAATGACTAAATTTCTGTTTATTTACATAAATATTTACATAAATCCTTTGGATAGGTACACTAAAAATTCACCCCCAGCTTGAGTTTAGGAGATCACCCCAGGCCCGCGGTACGAGGGGGGCCATTCTAAACAAAAAAATTAAAACCTCAATTTACGTTAGTTAGACCACGTTAAAACTCCCCTTTTATTTCTCTGATCTAGATACCTTTGTGGATATACTTTGTCTTGACCATATGTAAAGTTATTAGTATTTTAGTACCGGTATTGGTTATTGTATGGTATAGGTTATACTTTTTTGTGACTTTGAATAAATAAATAAAAGCCAAGTAAATATCAACCACTCACACAGACGAGGACTTAGTCGGGAGAGGACATGAGAGANAATTCTCTCTCTCTCTCTCTCTCTCTCTCTCTCTCCCTCCCCTAGAGGATGTGAGGAACACCCCAAAATAAAGCGGGTTAAAATAATTAAATTGCATACATTTTATTTTAGTAAACACTGAAAACGGGTCCCACAGACCCAAACAGCACACAAAGTATAATGTTAAAATGTGCTAAATATATACACTGCAAAAAACAAACAAAAGAGAAGTAAAAGTAGCTCACTACTTGTTTTATTTTTTTAAAGTAGCTCTCATCCTAATAAAGGTTGGAGACCCCTGCATTAGAGCGTAAGAACTGTAACTATAAGTATCTGAAATAAATATGTGTAATGAAACAAATGTGTTGCATTTTTGTCATGCGCAATTACTTCATACTGTCTTTGTCTTTTTCGTCCTGCATTTATTGTGCCCCCCTCAGAAAATAACTGGCCCCAGCCTGGTCCCCCCAGTCAAATTGGTCTAGAACCGCCACTGCGCACGGTTAATGTATTACATTATTGAGGTAGAATTGTCCGGGGCTACAGAAAAAACATTCGGGGCAGGCCAGGTGACGCCACTGGCGAGCACACAACTACAGAAGATGTAAAAAAGCGTATTTACCCAACCAATGTGGAATTTAATTGGCTACAATATACACAGATTATGCACAGCCGGGAGCAGCAAGTAACCGTCAAATAATTATCGCAGACAGCGGGAGCTCGCACCGCCCTGCCTGCCCGCTAAGGGGGGTGGGGCCTNACATTTGAAAAACGAGTAACCTGATAACAGTTACTTTCGTAAACCTGAAGTGAATACATTTTGGAATACTTATTGGAATTATTGGTGGAAAAGATTCCTCACAAAATGTAATATTCATTACCGGCAGAACTGTGTGCACACTGCACAGCGCTGCAGCATGTCTGTGAGCAAGAGAGAGATGCAGCGTGTCTGTGAGGCCCCGCCCCCGCACGCAGATGAGAGAGAGATCCCTTTTAAAATATATTGAAAGTTAGAAACAGAGATGGATAGATAAAATGTGCAAGATAACGTTTATGTAACATTTATTTATTTTCGAAATGATGACATTTCATAACGGGATCAAATCAAAGTGAACGGCCTGCTGCTGCTGAATGCATGGGGCAAGTGACTGGAAAAAGTCTTAAAAGTTATTCCATCATTTCAGATAATAAATAATAATGATAATTCATTCTCTTTAGGGGCGCCTTTCAAAGCACCCAAGGACACCTTACAATTCATAACATATTCCAAGGAAAGGTTTTAAGACAGTAGGCTACAAAGAATGCAGTCCGGGTGATGTTTTTTATGTGGGCGCAGATGAGAGAGCTGCCAGAATGACACCAAGATGTTGTGTTTGTGCTCTTGATAAGCCATTAAAACAATAAAATACGTGTCTCCTGTTCACCAAAACATACCCATCTTTTATGGAAAAATAAAGTAGTCCAAAAGTATTCTAAAAGTAATCTGCCACCGGTACCGACCGGTACCGGCGGGGATTGTTGTTAGCTTCTGATGCGCAGAAGAAAAATCTGGCCTACGCTATTTTTTACAGGCCCCCCCTAAAGTACATTTCTGCCTGTACACTACTTGTTCAAACCCTATCCAGTACTCTGTTGCACAGCACACATTCAAATAAACTAAATAATACTTGTCTTATTGTACTATCTGTAGGTTTACATTTGAATTTACTACAGTCATTTTGATGACATCTACAACTCTCGTTTATCTGAACATCTTTTGCCAGGTTTGTAACATCGTGAAAAGTCATTTCATGCTTCCACAACAAGCTTTAGCATTTTCAAGAGGATGATTCAGTGGTTTCGATCAGTACACACATACTCGAGCGTGAGTAGCTTTAATGAAGCAGAATTATGTAAACCAGGGTTGCCAACTCTCACGCATCTGGCGTGTGACACACGCTTTCACTCTCAATCTCACGCTGCCCAAACTATTCTCATGCCAAAAACAAGATGAACCGGCGATCTTTTTTGGTTGGTTATTTACAATGTTGAGTTGACAGCTGCTCAAGCTGTCGATCCGCTCCCTTCCCGCCCCCACCACTCTTAACAACGTTAACAGACAGCATAGCAGTGGGAGCCGGTTGGTCAATCCCCGACCCGTATTACGCATGCGCAGATCTAAAATCCAAGATCCATTAGAAATGATAAAAAAGTAAAAGTCTGCTGCTTATTGTTCTACTAGGCCAAAATAGAGTCAAAGAGTATATGAGAGTGAGAGTGTGTTAATTAATATATTTGGCAGTTTGGAGTAAGTCTGTAGATTTGTTTGTGTGCGCGTGTTTCATGTATAGGCCTCTCACGATAATTAATTTTGTTGGATACATTTTCCCGGAAATTATTGCGATAAGCGATAATATTGTCGGCACCGTTGTATGACCATTTTAGACCACTGACATAATGATAATATATAAATAATTCAAGTACATCCTTTCAAACTGATAGTCACATCCTCATGTAAATGGAAATGTATCGAGTTCAGAAAAGTTATCGAGTTCATT
>NW_011336006.1:47366-77229 GCF_000735185.1 Notothenia coriiceps
CCTCTTTTTTTCGGTCAAAGTCAGGGAACAGTTACCAACTCGAACTCCACCTCTCCGGTCTGGTACGGTCGACTCTCTAGCTACGACGGGGATCTGGGGTTCGTGCTCACGGGGCACGCTGTTCGGACCCAAAGTCGTTTCGCCTTCTTAGTTTAATTAACTCACAGCACGTCGCATGCGTTACCATACCTTTTTTGGCGTACGGGCCCCCGATTACTGGGCTAGACTCCCCCGCTCAAAACACAAGTCTCTCTTCTCCTCCCTGGCCCTGGTCTGCCCGCCGACTCCCTGGCGGACATCTATTAACTGTTCCCACGCCTCAGTCTGCCGAGAGAGGGTTTCTATGGACATCCACGCGCAGGACCAATCCTCCACTACTCCACTTTCACCCGGGTCTCGGGACTTTGGAGGGTTATGAAGGTTCCTTTATTTGAGGTGGATTGGGTCGTGTTCGGACGCGAATATCGCATGGTGCACATTACCCCCGATAATTATTTGTTTTAAATTGGTTGGACTCCGGAAATCGGAAAAGGGTACAGTCGCCTGTGTTCGTTTGGTACTCCGTATCGGGCGGTAACCTAAAGTGTCTCGTGGTACTCTTTCATACAAGGTCTTTAAGGACGGGGCCGACGGAAAAATATTAACTTAAAGAACGATCTACCGTTTCCCACTCTTGACCTAAGAATCAACATCGGCAACTCTGTTGTTTCCCCGACTCAGACTGCAAGGAATCTGGGTGTGATCCTAGATAACAAACTGTCCTTCACTGCAAACATTGCTGCTACAACCCCGCTGCTGCAGATACACGCTTTACAACATCAGGAGGATACGTCCCCAGCTGACCCAGAAAGCGACGCAGCTTCTGGTCCAGGCTCTCGTCATCTCACGTCTAGACTACTGCAACTCCCTCCTGGCTGGTCTACCTGCATGTGCCATCCGTCCTCTGCAGCTCATCCAGAATGCAGCTGGCTCGTCTGGTCTTCAATCTTCCTAAATTCTCCCACACCACACCGCTCCTCCACTCACTTCACTGGCTTCCAGTAACTGCTAGAATCCACTTCAAGACACTGGTACTTGCGTACCATGCTGCGAATGGATCTGGGGACATGGTTAAACCGTACACCCCAGCACGTGCACTCCGCTCTACATCAGCCAAACGGATCCCTGCACCCGCACTGCGAGGGGGACGCAAGTTCCCATCAGCAAAAACACGTTGGTTTGCTATCCTGGCTCCAAAATGGAATGAGTTCCCCATTGACATCAGGACAGCAGAAAGCTTACACATCTTCCGGCGCAGACTGAAAACTCATCTCTTTCGACTCCACTTCGAGCAATAAAATAAAAAACAGAAAAAAAAGAAAAAAAGAAAAAAAACACTTATATACTAACTAAGCACTTACATACTAACAAAGGACTGGCTTATCTAAAGCCTGTTGAGTAGCATTTAAAATGGTTTGGCTCTATGAAACCTAAAGTACTTATATGATTCCGTTTTCTTCAAGTTTGTATCTTCTTGGTCGAATGCACTTATTGTAAGTCGCTTTGGATAAAAGCGTCAGCTAAATTAAATGTAAATGTAATGTAAAGTATATGGTGAAAGAAAAATATAGTATATAATTGTTAATGCTAGATTGAAAACGTTTTTTGTAGTCTTAGGACCAGGCAGTGGTGCATTTTAATACAAAAAGTATTATTAAACCCTAGTATAGCCCAGCTTGATTGTAGTAATTATGCTTGTTGTGGGAGGTATTTTGTATTTTTCAAAAATGTTTGCCTCGTGTTATTGGACTTCAAGGTTGTTTTTTAAATCTAGACTGTCTTGTGCTTTGTTTATGTCTTTGTCTTTAACATATTGGGTCAATATTTGAAATAAGTGTTTACACTTTAACATTATATCCTTTGGATACTTTTGTTTCCTTGTCTGATAAGCCATAAATAATGGCTAAATCAATGTAAAACCTCTTTAATAACTACAATGGACAAGAAAAACCTGACTAAAATCAAACATATATTTCCCACTACTTTACACCCAGGGTAATCCAAGTATTTAATAATGCAACCTCACAAACCTCCTTTAATAACCCAAATTCACCTCAGTATTTGCACCACTATCCAAAACTACTTTCAAGCAGGAGATAAAAGTATGTTTTACTCACTAGTATCAATTTCTGAAAGGCAGATGCAAAATATTCTCAAAAGCCATCCGCTAACTTGTTTGTCTATCCCAAAATAAAATTACATCAGAATAAATAATGACTAATATTTACGATGAGTCATGACAAAAGTCAATGTTGCTAGATGTAATCTTAATAAAGCAGAAAATGCCACTAAAATGGGGCTAATTTCACATTACATTGTATTCTTTGCCATTTCACTTCATGTGTATAACACAATATCAATGCTGAGATGGGGTGCTTGGCACCACATTACATTAATGAGCCTTTAGAACATTTGTTTTGTCCTGAACATTTGTTTAAAATGACTTCTAATGGTGGTTTAATTATCTCAAAATGAAAGAGGTAGGAGAGGCCTTAATGTGAGCTGTTAGATATTGTGGAACTGACACCATCTTTCTGTGGTAATTCTCTCTTTCCCCTATGTCTATATAAGCCTCCAGGCTCCGGACAGATGGTGGTACAATAACACCAAATACCACGAGAAATATTAGTAATTACAATGGTTACACTGTCAGAACAATTGTTCAGAAAGATGCTTGTGAGCCTAAATCCTCAGATAAGAAACAGGGTCTTACTGTTACCTGAAGCACTGTAAGTGGTGATGCAATATACATAAGTTGGATAAGGACCATTTTATAACCATATTTACAACTAGGGAAGCCTCAAATGATAGCGATGAGAATAACGTTTATTGTTAGGGCATCTCAGGCTAAGATCCGTTGACTACTAGGCAGTCACGACTACTACAGGCACAATTGGATACATGCTAACATTAGCTTTTGTTAACTCAAGCTTGGGCACAAAGCAGTTGAATACAGCTAGCAATAGCTAGCCTGTTGTGTTGAACTCTGTCGCCTTTTCTGTGGAGATCCCAGTCAAAAGTAACATTTACATCGCCTATATGTGACTGCATATGCACAGAGAAATCAATCAAAAGTTCATATTTAACTGGCATTACTATAGACTGGATTCAGCTTTAAGAGAAATTAGTCGGTAGGATAACTTTGAAAGAGGTTCACACAGCAAACAGGTTACCTAGGTTGCAGTTAGTTGGCCAACTCATCGTACTAGCGTGTAACTAACGCCTACTCCAAAACACCAATCACTCATGCTTCAGCCTTTTGTTGTCCCACAGTTAATGTTACATATAATAGTCTGAGGATGATGGCAAACTTAACAACCTCAACTACGCTGTCCGTAAGACAAATTACTATCTACAGGGCAATGATGAGCATTTGTGCCCAACACACACAAAGGCTCGGTCAATCCATTGAAACGGAAATGTTCTGTGGAACTACAATGCTACACAAAAAGTGAAAATGATATACAATGACGTAAGCTTCGGTTTCTGCTTCTTGGTATACATTAGCAGTAGAAGTGTGTGAATGCTGACTGCATACAGTGTGTTAAACAGTGAAGATATAACGTTACCCCTCTGTTTCTGTTTATATAGAACCTTTCTATTGAATGATCCGTTCCGTGGAATAGTCTGAGTCATGAAAGCCAAGGCGGCGACAAACCCCCAACATCAGACTGGAGGTGGATAATGTTGGCTCAGCTTTACTTCACAAGGTGAATGCTAAACAAATCTAGCGTGCATTAAAAAAAAATGAACATCACACTGTAGCTTACCTTCCAGCCCTATGAATAGCGAAGTATCCTCTTCATATCCAAAATACCGGGGGATGAAACGTCGCACTTTTATCACCCAGCTAGCTAGCAAGCTAATGGAGCTAGCTAGCCTCTCTCCAATGAAGCAACACCGCAGTTCTCAAAAATGCATCACGCATATCATTATATTCCAACGTTGCAATGTTATTCCCAACTTTGCCCATTTGATGGAAAGGCAGATGATGTAAATCCAACAGAAAACCGCTTCACTTGCACACACATTTGTGGGGATCACTTTCCTTTCTCCAATGACAGCTGTCGTCGCACGAGTTCGGGTTATATAGCTAGTTGGTGTTAGCCACCCAAGTCTACGGCAAAACAATTGTACCATTAACGTATAAACAAGCCAAAATCCAAGCAGCTGCAAAAGTCAGCACCCTGTAAATCAAACTTTAAATGTGAATCATCAGCGAATATACAGCGACGCGCAGAGCAAATGTTGGGTGCCGACCGCTTGGTTGGCAACTGGTTCTATTTTCTTCAGCATCGACAAGCTGCGGGACCAAGCGGCCAGATAGGAGACTCTCGCAGCCAGCTTGCCACGCAGTAACAACCGCCTCCAAAGACATGTAAAAACAAACACTAGCTTCCCAAAAACAACATTTCGCTTTCAACAGTGGCCGAACTGCGAAATTCCTATCAAATATCACTAAATTAACTTGAGGATGACGCTTCGGCGTACTCTATAACGGTGGCCATATCTAATGATAAGTGGCACCGAAGCACAGCCCCTCTAGGCTCCTCGAAAACTAGACCCACCTCCCCCGACCATAACTACGGCAGACACGTCTTTCAAAATTGGACTGGCCTTTCGAGAAAGGGATGTTTCGTAAGTGTGTAAAATGCTTAATATCATCGATAACAATATACGATATAACTACTACGTAAACCGTTTAGCAATTTCTTCAAAATACTCTCTGACCCTGCGGAGGGATATGGGCATTTAGTAAATAAAATAATGGCTAGGGAGGGCTGAAAAAGATGGATTCTGGATTAAAGCCGGATTGGAGGGATTTTCCGTTGGTGCTCCAGCTCATGCAAATCTTCGCCAGCAGCACCAGCAGTTGAGTGACTCAAGCGGTCATTAGCCTTCTCCAGCACAGACAGAGCTGAAACACACAAAAATGGATTAATTTAAGTACGAGAGTATGGTGGTGCAGGCTTCGTCCAGAAAGCGTGGATTTAGGTAGACCACGATCATAACGTGTCCCCACGACAACTTCCCCCTTTCTGCTTTCTTTCTCTACTATGTTCTCGCAATGATGCATGGATTGCATTGGGTGTTTAGTGGAGGTAGCCTGCAAATAGACAGACTAGCAGACATACTGTACACGCAAGGGTTAAATTTCGTAAAAGCCCCCAGGGGTCGGCTTCCAGCAGATACACATAACAAGTCACAAAGCCAGTGGGTGTGACGTATTGACGTGTTTGTTGCTTTTTGGGGGTTTCTATCAGATACAACTTACTGAGTTTCTTCGAGTGGTGCCCTCAGAAAATTAACTGGAAATAAACACAGCCCTATTCCTTTAAATGGTAAACCATTGCATCTCTTTTCCTAGACTACGAGCTCCCCCTGCTGGCTAATACAGCACAAGACACACAATGTCTTATTGTTTTTTAATTCATATTTAATACATAGTAGACCATTTAAGCAAAGCAGACAGCAGTTTACAGACGAGTGTCATATAAAAGGGAACATCTAGATAAATCAATAGCATACAGAAACATATATTGAATTGATATACTTGCAGCACTGCAATTGTTCGGGCAACCCACCATAAAGCACCAATAAGCAACTTAAACAACAGACTGTATGTATCAAGACTTAAACAAACTATATAGTGGGAGATGTGTATGTATTTTACACTAAGCATGATTGACCTTTGGATGATGGGTTGGAAATGGTATATTTTAATTTCAGCTACTTTGCTTTAACAAATCATGATTTCTGCACAGAAAGTGACTGGAGTTTGTGTTGGATCATCCCTTATCAAATAATTGGTCATCAGCATTGTCTAATTAGTCAGACTTCACAGGTGTATCAAAGTCACCCCTTGCAGCAACATGAGTAAATAAGTGTACTAATGTGTTGCATTAAGGGCTTTATCCACAGTCGGGTCGAAGCAGAAGAGAGAGTAGAAGATGGATGGATGATGTGTTGCATTTTGCATCATCCTCATATTTTTTGTATTTTGAGTTGTCATGGTAGGACAGGCGTTACTATTAACGTTAGCAATGGCTGTAATCTATGTCCCAATAAGACATAATGACAGTGTGACTGATAAATGGAATCCAGCTATATTATTACACGTCAAAAAGTCTTAATGAAAAGGCCCATTAAACCAACTGACCTTTGACCTATTTACATTATTAAGAATTTCAAGAATAAGACATGAAAAAATCAAAAGAGTACATGTTTGTTTCCCTTTAGCATTTGCTGTTGTAGATTTAGAAAGTGTTTGCTTACATACATTGATATAATAAATTATCTCTTTTACCTCTGCATCCCAATTTTAAACTACAAAATAAAACTACAAAGCATCTCATTGAAATCATAAACACATTGATTTGATATGAAGACTGACTCTGAGGTTTCTTCTAAAATATTATTCAAAGTCTTCATTTATTTTGGTTTGAGAAGCTCAACTCTGCTTTTTCACAGACAGAGGGCAGTATGGCTCTATTTTGTACAACACTGGGAATATAGTACTCAGATGAAATGTTCAAATGTAATTGACAGAAATGAAAAATGCAATTTATTTTGCTAGTAATCTTTTTGCTTTTCAAGTGATAAACAGTACAGTCAATGATTAAAGTATTCTTTATTGTGTGAGACCACTCAATTAAGGTTGTGCAGCGGGTAAAGCAACAATAAACTTGAAAAGTTGTAATTGCATTCTAAATGTAACCAAACACAACACATCTAAATAAATTATTGTCCACACTGTTTTGTATTTGTTGAATTATATTCATCCATCTATTTTTTATTGAACCCCATTCACACACATTTTTGCACATGTCTCTCCAGTTTTTGTGCACATCTTAATCTCTATGATGTAAACCTATATGGTAGGTTTACATCATTGTAAGCAGACAGTTAAATGTTTTTTAATACAATAAGTAATTTCAGCTAAATAAAACATAATTACACGCTGAGTGGTTATACGCTCAAGGAGCTGTTTTTATGGTTGCTAAGCATAATTGATGCCCTTTGGCTATCAGCATTATGGGCTAATTTTCAAGAAAATTCTGAGACGCTGTTACTGGGATATAAAAAAGGCTTTTTGAAGGCTAATGACCTACACTTTGCTAGCCATGCGAGCCATCACGCGGGTGTTAAGACAGGGAATGCAGTTGATCTGCTCCATTATTTCAACAAAATAATTGCCTTCTGTTTATGTTCCTGGTCGTTTTCCTTATGGTTATTTGAATTCATGCCATACATGCAATTAACTGGTCATTATATGCAGACTTTGACATTTGTACGTGGCGCATTCATAATGAAAGACAATCTACACATATAAAAGATGTACAATGGTGTTACTGAGAGGAAATGTAAACCACATGGAAAGACTCAACCTTTTCTGAAGAAACAGCCAATTATTATTTTACTCCTGCAACTAGAAGAAAGGTGCTAATAGAATAGAGTTGCAGGTTGACACCCACCTTACCCGCCTTCCCCTGTATATTTCTTATAGGAGGCTTTTAGTGTCAAACCACTGATGTTGCTCAGGCAAAAGGCAGCTGCACCCACAGTTGTAGAACAACAGGCGAGACAGCTGCCAGGTGAGCAGATGGATCATATTAATATAACAGGGGAGAGAAGAAACATGAAACCAGATGCAAGTTGGGCTCTTTGTCTGCAGATAACAGGTATTGTAAAATTCAGCTGGCAAGAATACTTTGCACAGCCAGATAATTAATTTCCATAGTTACATGCAGAGCACATTTCAAAACCTTAGTTGTGTATGTTGTAAGAATTATGCTCAGTGTGAGTCCTGTAAACCACAGAGAGTATACAAACTTCAAAAGCATTCAGGCAAGGGAATCTGTTTTAATCTTTAATATCAAAGAGATAAGATGTTTAAATATTTCAGTGTAAAATTTGCATCATAATTTCCTCTGACAATTTAGAGTTTAAACTGATTTTGGAATGACTTTTACCTTTTCAACACTGTCTAATTAAAGAACAAAATATGAAATTTGAAGAAGAAAAACTTCAAGACAGACTTTGCTTTATTAAGTTAGATCCAGACGAAACTGGAAAAGTGGGTATTAGAAAGAAAAAGAAAGCATGAGTCTCTTCTTCCTTCCACATCTCGGAAAACAAGTCTTTGTTCCTGCACGCTTTGAATGAAGTAGAAAGGAGTTGCAATTAAAGATTTTAGGTAATTATAAATGTACTAAGTGCTTAGATGTTATGAACAGAGATCATTAAACTCTACAGATATTGGTTGTAAGAGAGTCTAGATCAATCAAATAATTATCAGCTGATTATGAAGAGACTTTCGATATATGAGGTTCAAGACTCGACTCTGTTTCAATGTTTGAATCCTAAAAAAGCGAGCCTGTTTTTTGTGAAAGATTACAAACATTATACTTCATTGCTTTCTATCAGTCTCTTCACATGTTGTGCCTGTCGTGTGACTTTCATTCATAAGGTTGGTTTAATCTCTCCGAGTCCTTTTGAATTTAGAGAGAAATTTATAGTACCACAGAATTATTTTTGAACTAATACATTTTTAGTAAAATTAATCACTGCTCCGCAAGAAAAATAATAATTTGAGGCTGAGGGGATTTGCTACTCTACAGACTTTTGCACAAGCTTTCATGTGTAAAGGCTTCTGAGTGCAGTCCCTACTTGATGAACAATTATATTGCCCATGGCTTGAGGAGCTAATTAGAATCTATTTATAATTGTAGGGCAATATATCCAAAGAGTTAAGAGAGTGAGTAGGATAGAGAAAGAGACATGGGGAAAAAGGGGGTTGGGTGTCATAAAATCAGTCTGCATGCTGTGATATCTGAAACCAAGATGTCTTTGCACAGACAACACAGTGTCCTTACTTTCTTTAGGGGAAGAGGAAAAGGAGTGTAGCAGCAGTTTACAGGACATTCTTGAGAACCACAAGGGCATAAGCGGAGCGATGAAGAGGAACTGCTTGATCTTAAAGTTTCAAAAACTTTTCATACCAGCTTTCATCAGTCAAGTCTTATGTAAAGCTCTCAGGGGCCAGTACAGAAAGACCCTTCTCACAAGGACAAGAAGAAGAAAATATCTTTGGTCTGTGATCAAACAATCACAAAACAAACAGACATTATTGCATATTGAGCAGGAAATGTTGTTCGGTTCTGTACGTCTCTCTGTCAATGACGTTCATTTGCACTGAGCATTTGCATCATCAAAGAATCCAACCAGCGGCGCTACGTCACATGACCGTACTGACAGCTCTCAGCAGCCGGCCACTAATGTTTTTGTAATGATGTGAACCAGACCAGATGCAAAACCAGTGAGTTCAATGTGAATCACCCATCAACTACTTACATGGAGGCCTGAATAGAGTGTGGCACTAAACTTGTGAATCACTAAAACACCCAGTCACATGACAAAGACAAAGTAGGACACAGGCATGAGCAAACAGGTCGATTAACTTTGCTTTAGTTTCAATCTGTGAGTTTCGGATGTCATCAGTTTTGATGAGCAACACATTGGCCCTTTTCTTAGTGAGTGTTTATTTAAAGGAAGGGCTACAAAAATAGAACAAACTCAAATAGGCTCTGTTCCACTTACTAAAACCCAATCATTGATTGATGTGACAGGATGAAAACATCTGACCATTTTATAAATTGTTTTTTTTATTTTTATGGTCCCTTCACTATTTCTTTCCAACACATCTTCATGCTTCTTTTTTCTCCTTTATTAAAACTGTCCCTTTCACCCCTGTTATAGCCCACCGAGGAGAGCTTTGGCCCCTGTCCACTTTATTTTTTGGTAAAGCACCAAAGAGCTTCAAGACAGTTGGCTTCCTTTCAGGCACACCCAAGAGGCCTTATTAGAGTCCAGGTTAAATCCCTCTGCGCTCTGTTTTTACTGTAAGGAGGGTTTCTCTAATATCCTGATTCTCTGCTGCACTCTAACTCCTCAGAGACACCCAGAGCCCTGTGTGGATGGCACAGTAATCCTGGTAGAGTCACAATCAGTGAGATGCTTCTTTTGCACTGAATACCCGGGGGGTATGGAGAAATATATGTTGTCCCAAGCTTGTCTGATTCGTTCAGAGATTTCTTAGTTTAGTTTAGTTTAGTTTATTTTTTTCGAGCGTGTAAAACCAAAGAAAATACAAATGAAACAAAAGATGATACAGACATGATACAGTACTGTACACATGAATACAATAACAAAACGAAATATTTAATTAATAATTGAATAATCTGTAGTATCATTGTCTGATATCAATAAACAACAAAGCTTTAGCTAATTACAAGTCCGAAAAGGGGTCGGAAGAAGTTTACACTTATTTAATCCGATCCCTTCTCCCTTTTTTTTTTACATCTTAATATATGTTAACATACAATATCAATGTATACTTTAACCTTGAATAATTTATATAATCATTCATATAATATATACTGGCAAGTTAGGAGAATGGTCTCTATATATTTAGAATATAAACAGTTATGGTTTAGCAGTTTCATCCTCATTATATGTTGTTAGAAGCTATTTTTCCATTTTCCGTAGCAGTTTTTTAAAGAAGGAAGCTAACAATGTTGTCGCAATCCCAGGCGAGCCTTGAACGCTGTCACCTTTCCTGCAGTGATTTGCTCACTCATGAAACTGCAAGAGAAACCTTCCATGTGAAATGATGTTGTGCTTTATCTCCTGTACGTCAAGACATTTCATTCGGTCGTATGGCACCATAAAGCAGGCACTGCGCTGTATAAATCAGCTGTCTGACTACGATAATGCCTTATGGAATTGCTCAAGCCTGCTGCACCTATAGAGGAGATGAATTCATGGGGCTTAAGATCCCATACAAGAGGAGAAAGGGTACCAGAACTGATGCTCTATCCTCAAGCCATATCTTGGGAGAGAAGTGAATGGGACAGAGAAGATGGGCTTTGCTCCGGAGATCTGAAACCTGTGTTGACATACAGGGCTCTCCAAATAGGGGGGAGTAGAGGGGGTTACCATGGGTGAGGGTTCGATTGTACAGACTGCATTCTCACAGGTACCATCATAAATGATGAACCTCAGTACATTTCAAATGGATTTATTTGTTGTAGAGTTGTGCATTTTTTATGTGGGGTTCAGCTTTTCATAAACTGTGTTTGCATGTTTCTCTTTCTCCTGCTGAAGCTTTGCTGTGAGTTGTTGAATGTTTTTTGTGATACAATAATCACAACTCGAAGGCCACTACTTCTATTTGTTATTTTATTCTCTCGTTCTTTTTTTAACTTTTGAATTGTGTTCATTTTGCCACACAAGGTCAAGGGACACATTTATGTATACTTGATTATTATTATATATACTCAATTCAGTATATTATGACAGCCACCAAGACATTGTTAAGAAAAATGGGACATACATTTGTGTTGAAAATGTCGTTTTTTCTGAACGAGAGTCCTGTATATTCACTGCACGGATGCTTGTAACAGCAATTGGAAAAATCTCTAATAATACAGCACAGATCACACTCCAATGTCACTGCGCCAGAATGTCAAACCTTCCTGCAATTTACTTCCTATATATATATATATATATATATTCATATTTCTCGACTGAAATATCAATCCCGGTAATAAGCTTGTACTGAGAGGAGATATTTATGACAGTTTGTTGCGAGTGTGATACTGAATACGAGACAGGAAATACAGCTACTCATACTTTGTGTTATCAAGTTGTCATGTTGTTTGTTTACAATGCAATAAGCTATGATGAAGTGTGGGTGGTGTTTTGGAAGTTATTTTTCAGCATTTATGTTCCTCCTTATTTCTGCTTTAGACTGGACACTGTCAGAAAAGTAGAAATGTTTATTAACAAAGCTGAATTAGTGAGGACAGGAAAAAAGGGAATCGCCAATCATTGCTGGACAGGTTAACATGACTTTTATTATGCATTATTATTAAAGTACTCTAATATGACTCCTTGAAACGTGCATCATAAACATTTATATAAGTCCATTCTTTTTAGTTTTTTTCATTTTGTAGTAAGTAAATATCATTTTGTGGGAAGACCAAGCAATTAAACAGGAAGAACTCAGTACCCATCCACCCATCTGCTTATGGAAGCTATCCCAGCACACATAGAGGGAGGGATGGGGGTTCATCCTGGGCAGGTTGCCAGTCTACCACAGGGCTGACAGACCTCGGTTGAGCCAATTAAATGCTGTGTGACACTCATAGACACATTTTAAAGGATGGTCTCTTACATCCAATCTGTTTTTCATTTGACTTTATTTCAGACGTAGGTCCACATTGACAAATATAACATAATAAAACTCTTAAAGCCAGATGAATAACATTTGTAATGATATGACTCTAAAGCAAGACATATGATTTTCATGATGTGACATATTGATATCAGGGATATGGAACAGCATGCCATGGCAAGCATTCAGAGTTAATCCAGGTTTGTATTAAATCCAGTGTTTTATCCATACTAACAACTCTTGGGGTGGCGATGTCAGTCACAACCTTAGTTTGATTTTGGTTGCACATGTGGGGGAAACTTCTGAAGCAATAGGAGTCAGGACTCAGAGAGACACGAGGAGAGCTGGAGCTTTGAAGGCAAAGACTGACGGTTTATTTGGAGCTTCGGCCGGAGAAGACATGACCACACGGTTGAGATGCCACAATCAATTCTGAAGAACCCTCCTGAAGCTCCAGGTTTTAACTAGTTCAGAGGCTAATAATCAACATTCTTCAATAGATAGACTAAACAGCTGAGGGACACTGAATCCCATTTGTTGTCGCTTATGGCTCTGGGTCATCTACATCCCGAGAAGGATGTGTTCCAGGTGTCCCACAACAATAACTATCTCTGACAGAGAGTTGCCCGGTCATAAACTGGCAACATCAACAATATGCTACGGCACGGCAGCCCCTCCTTATGGGAGATAACGGCTGCTCAAGGTTGGTCAGCTGCGTCAGAGGGTGGAGGAGTGCATGCAGGGCAAATTATTCCCCAACAGCACACATCTTGTTGAAATGCTTCTTTTTGTGAGTTAGGCTAATAAATTGTGGCAGAAATTGTAATGGCATTTCACACGGTTTTGATACTGTTTTCTATGCAGGGCGATTTTCTGTTTACAGAGTTCTAGATGCGTTGGACTATGCAGGATGCTAATCAATCCTACCTTTCACTAAAAGGTTAACAGTTGAAGGCCCGGTTTATTCATACAAGCTAGAAAATATTTTCACCAATATCCTCCTGTTTACTTTTTCTTTCCTTCACAGTGAAGTTCAAGCTCCCAGATAATATTCACAGGGAACAAGGCCATCTTTGAAAAGGGGCCAGTATCTTGAACCAATCAATGCGTCTTTTCTAAATCTCTTAGCTGGGCAAAAGAGTGAGGAGTCCATCTGTCAATAATGAAGAATGTACTCATAATAAATGCAGTTTGCAGGTAAAATGTAGGTTACTCAAGTGTTGAAAAATACATTCATCATCACTTCCTATTACCGTGAACTAGTCGAAAAAACAAACACTAAATTATTTCATGGCAAGATAATTCAGTGGGTTTAATGAATTCACAGTATTGTGTTTGTTGTATGTGTTTCCCCAAACTACTTTTCAAAATTGGTCAGGGAGAAAGTGCTGAGGTCTGCTGCCCAGCTCATAAATAGAAATGAATAGGCACACCTGGATCAAAGAGCCTTATTAGGTTAATATACAGCTGTCACTGGTTTTTTCTACAACCTTTCCAAAAAATACAGGGAAAGAGGATCACAGCGCAGACCTTTTTATGTTATAATGTGTTTTAGATAAGGATCTCTGACAGTCTGGGGAAAGATACTGTGAACAAACATGAATTGGGTGAAAACTATATCCCAAGTTCAGGTGCTGGGTTGAATTTGAGGTTGTTGAATAAGTGATGGCGTCCAAGTTCATTAGGGAATTTCCAGAATTCTCTTTGTTGGCAACCAAGAAATAATTTCAAAGATTTACGAGGCATTCGATGAGTCACAAACCAGAAAAAGGTCTTAAGTTATCTGAGGTCACATGATGTGAAAAAAATGTGGATTGTTTTCTGTTCTCTTTATATTGACTTATTTACCTGATGTGCTGAAGGACATTAAGCTTAACGTTAGATGTAATAAACAAGGTGTTGATACAGACACTTTGATACCAGAAGGTTCTGGGCGATGTCTGTAAGCAGCCAGGGGAAAAAAACCCTGTAGTTTGGCAGATCACTTGCTCTTTTAAATGTTGAATAAAGCTCAGACATAACACAGTGGATGACTTCTCTGATGCTCAGCCAAAAGCAGTGGTTATCAGGCCAAAAATAGCAAATGGAGACTGACAGGAGTAAACAGACTCTTGCAAAACCCCAGACAACTGATTCAGATAAAGCATCTTAATTCAGAAAGCTATGATTGTATGTTTGAATTAATATCCATTTGAAATGTGGTGCCCAACGTGTTTTGCTCGCGACCCCTAAAAGTCTGCTTGCTACCCCTTGTCACTGGTTGCATAAGTCTACCACTTTCATTCTTCTATTAGAACATTTATCTGTAAAACACTGGGAGATTAGGAGGGAGCCATTACGGATTTTTAAAATGAGCACTCTAAGCTTGAGAGGGTTAAATGAAAAATTGGATTTACATATGTTTAGTCTACTTTATTACATTTTGTCTCAAAGATCATTCATTTTTTGCGAATTATTGGATTCACAAATTGACGTTGAAATATTTAGGGTTATCCATAAATACATTTGAAAGAAAAAAGAAAGATTTGAATATACTGGGTTTTGAAAATTGATGGACAACGGAATCAGATGGGCTGATATGATGGGTGGGATATTCTGTAACATATTCTAAGCTTATATCAGAGTAAATATGTTGTAAATAGTATACATATGTATATATATTTAAAAGTAAGATTATGTTTTGTATACTTGTGAGTTGCAGAACGGTGATGTCTAAATGATATCTATATATATATATACTTGTTTTCAAGGATTGAAGGGAAAATAGAAACAGCGCCGACGCCACTCTGATGAAGAAAAGTGTGTTCTGAGATGAGTTGGGTTTTCATTTGGACAGACTTGTTCTGCACCTAGCTGTGTGTGTGTCATGAATGTGTGCCATAAGTGCCTGAAGATGTGAACGGTAACCGATAATCACAAGAGACAAAGCGGAGATTAGAGGAGCGTCTCAGAAACAAGCAGAACTTTGTTTTTTTCAAAATATTTTGCTCTAGTTTTCTCCTCTTAAATATTTAACAACCCTGCAGATTGATCTTGAAACACAGAAAACGTCAACACGTACACAAAGTGAAACAGTTACAATGGCTAATAAAGGAATCAAATGTGGTGTTAAACTAACTCAGTGAAGAGTTTCAGAGAGCACCAACTTTTTTTTAAATATTTACAAATGCAGGACGGATTTGCTTTTCATCCCAAAGTATCATAAATCACAAACCAAAAACCACCACCGCCTCAAAGCCAAAGATCCGGCAGCGCTGACTGTGGCTGAAAAAGCTGAAGTATAGTACAGTGTTTCCCTCCATTCATAGTGATGAATGGACCCCCTCTCTTTGTCAAAACACCGCACGCAGAGACAAAAGGCCTTGATGATGAGCAATTGTTTTTGAACAGGAATATGTAGACCTTTGTGTGTGCAAAGTATTGATGTCAAAGTGAAAAATTTGGCTCACTTTTCTTTCTCTAATCCGGCTCCAAAAAAGCATATAATTCTTAATGTGCTGCCAGTATGATGCATGAAGGTGGGTCTCTGGAACAATGTTATGGTGCGAGCGTGTGAGGGAGGTCTTTTCCTTTCTGTGTCGATCAGATTAGAGAGTAGATACAACATGCTGACCTCTTGACATCCGTAAGTTGAGAGCATTTATTTTCCAAATATTGTTGCTCTCTCACAAAACTGGAAATGCAGCTCAGATGAGGAAACAGAGAATGTATCCGTGCTGCATGTACCTTACATGACAGCCACTTACTCAGATTGTGTGCACGTAATAGTGTTAGCTTAGCTCTTCTGTACAAAACAAAATGTTCAAATCAAATCTCTCACAGGCTTTTTTTGTGTTCTATTTGTCTCCTCTCATCCTCCTGTTGACAAATCCTATAATAAAATATGACGGTTTGCACACAGACCGTAGAGATTATTGAATTGTTGGTTCATTTTGAAGATTAATCTGGGACAACATTCCTTGTGGCGTTGTGAAACACCACATCCTCTAATGGCACGATTTATCCCTCTAAAACAGCGACAAAACTGACTCTGGGTTGGGAATTTCTCACACTGATGTAAGATAGTCCTATTACACACCATGTGATGAATGTTTGACATGCAGAGCAGCCATGAAACCTCTGATGAAATCACATAAACAAATGTGACTGTGCGTCATAACAAATGGCCCTATAGTGCATACAATTGAGCATCAATATTATCCCCTTATGGCCTTATAGAACACATTCGTCTCGTGTAAGTTGTTTTTCACTTTAGACTTCTTCTAATACATACAATAATATGAAATACAGACTGCCACTCTTTGTGTCTTCCAACAACCAATCTTCCTATACTCAGCAGCAAATAGAAAGGAGGAGTAGACGTTTCAATATTTGCCTGTCGTCAGAGAAAGATTTCAAATATATATTATACAGAAATGATATACAGAATGCATTTTGCTCCACCTCTGTGCACTACCTCAATGGAAATCCTGATGTTGCCCTGTTGGGGTCAGTTGTAATTACTATATGTGTGTCGGTGGAGTTGTAACCCGGAGCTGAGTCGAGATGCGTGTCTGAAAGGCAATCCGACAGGAAGTCAATGTTGACCAACACCTGAGATAAAGAGGCTGGCAGTCTGAGACCTACTCCAGAAAGCTGAGGCGGTGCTGTCGGTCTTTGTACGTGTGTGTGTGTACTCCTGTATGTCTATCTATGTGAGGACCAACATTAGCAGACCAAAGAAGTGAGGACATGTTTGCAAAGAGAAGACAATCTGGTCGGTCCTGACTGTTTTAGGTTTAAGACTTGGTTTCAGGGTAAAAAATATAAATTAGGTTCAGGGGCTTGGCAACACAGTAAGCCAGACATTGTTGTGATTGATTAAAGGAGTAGTGCAACCCTATGCGTATTTGCTTTCTTTATTGAGTCTCTGCTTGTTGCTTGGTAACCTCACAATTAAGACAATACTACTAGGCACTGCTCCTCCTCATGAAATGGTCTGGTATAACCCCCTGCAAGCACAACTTGACGTTTTAACACGTTGATGTTCAAATCAACCAATTGAAAACAACTTGTTACAGCAATTAGTGAGCATTGAAGTTGCTGGTAGAATGATTTATTTTATAATTGTATACCCTTACTCGATGATAAACTGAGCTAGCCATCTACTGGCTGATATAAAAGTGGCATCAATATTTATATCTAACTCTCAGAAAGAAAATAAACATTTGTTTAAGGATAAATCTTGTGACATTCTTTAACCTTCTTATTGCCAATAGTTAAAGACCAAACCACAAAGAGGCGTCGTCGATTTTTTACTTTCTCGTGAAATGTATTGACAATAAAATATATTTCTTGTGTGTTCTTGTTTCTTTCCAATTTTCTTTGTGTGTGTGTGCATATAACTCACAATATAATATTTTAATAGTTTGACATTCTAAACTAAGGGTTATAGCTGCTTTTATTCTCTGTTACGAGTATGTTTTTTGAAAGTGGCTCGTTGCTTAAGTGCTCGTCATCAAGTCAGGCGCTACTAATGTAGTTCGGGGGTGTCATGTGACCCATGTTCCTGCAGGCAACTGTGTTAAGTAAAAGTGGAGGAGTGGAAATGAAAGGGCAGGGGTATTGTTGCTGCTGTCTAATGCAGTCTTATGTCACTCTAACATCATGTTAGCCCTTAAGCAGCCCACACATCATTAAGAGGAGGAGGTTTTTAAGCTCATAGCACTTGTTTCCCTGGTCCTGCAGGTCATTATCACTGTGGGGCTTTGCTATCCAAATGCCATAGTGGTCCTTTCAACTGACACTTCTAACCCATAGCTCCATTAAATCAGTCAGATCAGAGCTGCATTTATCGCTCCGCAGCACATGTGGTCAACTTTGTTCATATTCTAATGGGGAAAGCAGAAGGCCAACTGGGAGAGGAATTGGTTTTCCTGCTAGAAGTCTATAATTTATTCTGCTTCTAGATTGCTGTTTCAGAGGCGGTGATGAAATAAACAAGTCATATTCAAATCCAAGCAGCTCATTTTGAAACAACCTCACTTTGTCTGACATTTTTGGCCCACTGACTTGTGAGTGTAAAACAAACTGGAGACATTTAAGATGCTTTCCCACAACACTGAAATCCCAAATTGTTGAAATCAGAATTTGGAATTTGTTTTGTGCAAATAGACAACGATAAATGTCTATTTAAAAATAAAAGTAAATCATTTACCAGCTGACCTTGTAATGCCATGCTTTTTAAAATATATTTAGCTCCAGCTGAATAAAGTGCTTTTAAAACACAGGAACTGAAATAAGAGCTGGAAATGGAGCAAACTATTCATAAAGTTCTCACATATCATGTGACAGAAAATGCTTTATTGATAAAAAGATCATGGGAACATGAAACGTTGTATTGGTCAGCTGATTTCTTGCTTCAAAGCTGTAGTTCAGCACAGATAATCACCGCTCTATCATGATGGAACAGGATCCAGAGGGCATAGTTGTCACCACAATTCTGCCTATAACCTTTTTCCATTTTGCCAGAGAAAGTGGGAAAACATTTCTTTAACAATTGGATATATAAAAATGTTTTCCCCAACTGTGGATTACTAAAGCAGAACTTTGATGAAAGTCCATTGAAAGCCATCATCCATGCTTCACGGAAACCTAAGCTGGTCTTGCTCTGATGAAATTACAAAGTGCAGTCACAATCACAGACAGCAAAAGATAAAAAGAGAGCAGCATCATGAGGCATGATTTTTATGCAGTTTGCCTTTTTCATCCTCCCCCACTTCATGTCATCCGTACAATTTCCAATTTATTTGGGTTCAGTGTAACTTGCTTCCTGGTCTAAAACCACTACTTTGCTTGAGCATTTCCACAACCGTATAACAACTGTAATTGGTCTCCTGTGGCTTTAGAGTCCCTTGCCTGGTCTTCCATTAACACTGCCACAGAGCTTCCTGGCTGCTGTCCATGGTGCTGATCTGTAAATGACGGCTTTGTGGTGGACGATGCCTCCATGCTGCTCAGTCCTCTGTCACAACCGCTACTTTAAACCTTCTCCTGTCTCAAGCATGATTGCTTTTCTGGAATACACAAAGGTATGTTGAAATCCCCCCAAAAGGGTACTTATTTCTAAGTCAAATGTTGGGAGAAAAACTGCTTTGGCCTGAAGGTGATGCACCAACATAACAAACAAGAAGGTCGTAGGTTTTCATATGTAAATTGGAACAAAAAACATTGATATATATTTTGAATTATTTCCACACAAAATGTAGATTTAATTTTTGTTTCAATTGTTTACTGTCTCCAAATAAAAACACCAATCAAAGAGTCCGGCTTTCTTGTTGCTTCTTTCTTGTTTGCCTTTAAGGGTACCATGTATGTTTTTTGTTGCCTTCTTACGATTTCGCCAACGCAGCTCAGTTGGGAATTGTCATGCCTAAACTGGATTTCTTTGGGTGTAATGGTACATTTATACTGTTCAATTATTGATGGCTAACACCAGTGCAATGCGGCAAAACATTACAGGAAGAAGCAAAGTTGGGTGCTCCAGATCACAGAGTATCTCACCTCTCCTGAGAGAACAGTTTCAAAGCTGTGTTTACTGGCCGTAATCACTCATGTACCTGCAGAAGAAAAACAGAAGACAGAAGTAGAATCTATCAGGGATTCACATGAATGGCATTACATAAATATCAATCATATTTTCTTGTTAACAAAAGACAACTGTCCTCTGGTTCCTTTAATTAGTTGCAACTGAAGTGAGAGAAAACTCCCAAGCCCAGGATCATTAGTATTATGCAAAGCCACTCAGCTCCCTGTGGTTTCACTTAATTCACACTTTACTCTCTGTAATGAACTCTTTTGCGTCCCATCCTCATTAGCCCTATGGAAATGTATTAAACGCTGCGGGGCCGAGGGTGACATTGTTTCGCCTTTGATCACCACCCACCGCTAAAAGCTAGTAATTGCCGGTTCTATATGCGAAAAGCGTCTTCCCTGAAACATCGGCGACGGGCAGGGATCAGATCAGAGAAGCAAATCATAAACGAGTTGTGAATCCAGAAGTCACATGTCGAATATCTCTCTACGCAGAAGCTATATGCGCTACTACCACCCACCCCCCTGACATACGCTTCTAACTTGTAGGCTACAACAATAAGCTACAACCCATCCTCAATATGTTCTGCCATACTGTATACTGGGCGTGAACAAAAATAAGAATGCAGATGAGCCGGCCAATATCCTATTCAGCTAAGTGGATTGAAGCTGCTCAGTTAAAGGTGGCCACTGTGAGGATTGCAACGGCTCCTCACACAGGAACAGAGACGCACATGCAATTTGCTGATAAAGCGGCAGCTTCACTTCTCCATCTCTCTTTTTCTTTGTAATTGCATATTCTAATTCAGAGCGCCAAACTGGCCGTGGTCCAGCTCGTTTCAGGCAACACCTCTGCACGAAGGTCTAAAAGAAACGTGAGGAAACTTTCTGCAGCATCTGTCTCTCCGGCTGTAGGTGCGCAGGCAGAAATTGCACACTGAGCAGCCCGTGTACACAGGCTGCTGCTAGCGCTTTGATTTACACTGGACAACACTTTTAAATAGCATTACTACAGGTGGGTGGCGTTTAATATTGCTTGTTGTCGGAACAGCTTGAGCTAATACGCATGCAATTACGAGTGGTTGATCATCGCCATTTTATGCTTTTTCAACTTGTAGGTTCCAAAAAACAACAACCGCGGATTCTCGTAGTAATTACCGTACGTGTGTGTGTGTGCGCGTGTGTGTGTGCGCGTGTGTGTCTGCGCGTTTGTGTGTGTGTGTGTGAGAGAGAGAGAGAGTGAGATAGAGAGGGGGAGAGAGAGAGGGAGAGAGAGAGAGACAGAGAGAGAGAAAGAGAGAGAGAGAGAGTGAGATAGAGAGGGGGAGAGAGAGAGGGAGAGAGACAGAGAGAGAGAAAGAGAGAGAGAGAGAGAGAGAGAGAGGTGATTATTCAGTTGGCTTCAGGTGAATTTTTTTGTATTGCAGATTTGTGCTATATGGAACCATGAACTCATCAGCAGGTCCAGGAAATTACCGCAGGGGGTCCACTAAGGGTGAGAAGGTAAGCTTCCTGTTTTTACTTCTCGCTCACATCCTGTATGCCCTTTCTTACCACCAGGTTAAAATACACCATCGTTGAAGTACTTTTGAGGGCACACTTGTTTGTGAGAATCAGGTTGTATGTCCTTTGCTGTGGACTCACCCTCAGCAGTAGAAGAAAACGACCAGTGTCATGCTGAGAATATTAGTATTTTAGCTTGATTTAAAACTTGTTCAGACTGGACATTATTATTATTATTATTTATTCAGGAACTCATATCAGGCATAAGTTCTCTTGAGACAAAAAGTCATAATAATTTGCAAAAAAACCTCAACTGCTGGTAACAAGACACATCAAATGTCTGGTAGCTTTTCCTTTGCTTCTAAAAGTTAAGACTATATAGCCTACATCTAATCATTTGATAAGACACTTTTTTGCAAAGTTCAGGGCCTAAAGGAATCACAGCTTCTCTTTGTGCACCCAAGACAATTAGTTAGACTGATAAGAGTCTTGTTTTTCTCTATTTCCTCCCAGCTCTGACTTGATTGTTTGTTTTGATTGTTGATTGTGTATCTGCATGATTAGTTATTACCTACCTAAGTAAGCTGAATGGGGTGTTATTTTTCCACATTCTATCAAACAAAACACACCAGAAATGAAACCCCATAGAGGGGGAAAACATCTTCTTTTTTCTTGGTTTTGCCCCAGCAAAAGCACTCCCATAATGCCATGTTCCGAGCAACACTCACACACATTGATTTTGGTTTCAATAAGGGACTGAAATATGTTGATGCATGAACTAGTTTCCCTGCATGTGTCTCTGAGGAGGAGCTGTGAAATATTTAAATTGTGACAAATCTGTCTGCCTCTAGGGGGCATGTCATCACCAAACATGTTTCCAGATCACAGGCTGTAGAAGATTATTTCTAGGTGTTTCAGTAATCAGAATTAGACATTTAGTGCCACGTGCACTATATAAAAAATGCTTTCGTTTGTTTAAGGATTACACTGTACTTATATACAGTATATTCTACATACTTGAAAACCCTTAAGAACACCTCAAAAGAGTGTGATATGCTCAGTGTTCTGACCAGTTCATTTACTGAACTAACTTATTCACATTTGGATCTCACAGTCCTGCATGTTATAGTGTTTTATTAAGTTGTGTCACATGTGGATGTGAGGCTGCTTTCCCTGAAGATTCACTTATTTGTCAGTGCTGCTGGATTGTAATGGATTGGACTGACTCTTGAGATCAACGGATGTTTTCTGTTCAACAAATGCTGGAGTTAGTTTGCCCTCTGCTGGAGGCACAACCTCACTCTCTGACTATAGATCAAGCTTCCTCACCAAGCTTTTACCAACTTGCTGGTATCTTGTCAGATTTCTTTCTCCTATTATTTTGACTTTCCAACCCTCAAGTCAGTTTCTTTCAAACAAATGGCACCACTTGCGCTCGCAAGCTGTATAGCCGTACATTCCAAATTTCACTGAAACCACTTACTCTGCAGTCATACTTGAATACCATGAAACTCTAAAAGTCCTGAAAAGTAGCGTTTCTGTGACCAGAGTTTGACTCCTTAAGGACTCACAGCACAGTCTATTCAATTCTCCCGTAATCTGCTGTCAATTTGCATAGTAAAATAAATCATTAAGTCTAGCTGTGAATATCCGAGCTGCCCACTCTCAGAGGATAAAGCGAGTTCGGAGAAAATGAAGGCATGTCATCCAAAAACTCATTACGCCCAATTTGGTTATTATGATCCTGCCTTGAGAATGAAAGGGCTATGACTTACAGAGACTTAGCTGTATTTACATGGATACATTCCTATTCATGCTGTTGCACTTTTCTCCTTGCCGCTTTTTTCCTCTTGTTTTGCTCTGTTCAAAATATTCCGTATTTACAGCCGTTTTACCTTTTCGTAGGATATTAACTATAAACAATATTGCCAGGCAAAAGAGCAGCTGCTCTTCACAGACAAGTGTCAAATTCTTAGATCCTCGTCGTCACTCCTGTTGAAGTGTGTACAGCTATTAGTCAGAGCGCATCTTTTCATAAAGCAAGTGTCTATTACTCATAATAATTCCTTCTGAGTAATGACGTTTCAAGTATTTCTTTAAGAGATGATGGCAAGGATAAGATTTTAGTGTTTTCTTAAAAGGAAGAAGATGTTATTTTTGTTGAGAAATGTAAAACAGAGACAATTATTTTAGGTAAAGGCCCTTCACAAGTAATATATTGTGCACTATAATGCATACATTCTCCGTCCAAGATATTTCTAAAACATAATTTGGAGCCCTTTGAAATGTTACAAAGTGTCCCCAAGTTGGCAACTTTAACAAAGACTGAACTTTCCAGTGTTTGTTGTCTGTTGTTGTTGTTGTTGTTGCTACTTCTGTGGGTGTTTTTGATGTTTTCTGTGGAGATTATGTCTATGATTGCTTTGATAATGAAATGACACCCAAGAGGATTCACAAATCACAACATCTCAAAGGGCTCCGAGGAAACTCGGCTATTAAATGCAACTGTATATATTTTATTCCTAGTATTTTGTATATTGCTGCAATGCCACAAAGTCCCATTTGAAATGCATTTAAATAAGATGGAAAAGCTTCTTACCATCTTTGAATCATATTCAGACATGGCCCAGATTGAATCATCAGCATCCATTTGTCCCTCCTACACCAAAAAGCAGACAATACACTTCATATTTTTCCTCATCTGTTGTGATGGCTGCCTCTAGTGTTGCCTATTGCCTGATGCTTTTTAAGGTCAGTAGCTTCTTCTGTGTCTAGACTTCCATCATTTGCATTTACTGAGAAAGACTCAAGAGGCAATCAGCTGACAGGACTCTCTGTTTCCAAACGGTATTATTTCACTCTCGGCAAAAAAAGTCACAGTTATTTTCTCTAATGTTCCAGCGCACAGTGAAAATGTTTGTTTGCTATTTATTTGGGGGGGTCGTGTTGCATGTTATTATTATTATTATTCAAGTGTATTTTCATTACTTTAATCTGTTTGATGCAGGTTAGTTTTGAGTTCAGCTGTATCAGAGCTATCTGAAAGTGTGTGTCAAGGATTTGCTGGCGCAGAATGTTAAGATGGAGCAGAATCATGCAGACAAAACTTTCACGGAAACAATTTGTATGCATCAGGAATATGCATGAATGAAATGCCTTTCAGAAGCTTTCAGTATTCATCTAGCGAGCCCCCTTTGTATTTCTGCAAGGAACCACCCATTGAATCACCTGCTTCAAATGTTTGCATTGCTGCCCACAGCCACCATTAGCTGGTACAAAATGACTTTCATTTCCCTGATTTGCACACACACACACATGCTATGGGTACATCTCGATACCATCTGTTTATATTATCCAATGACCACATTGAGAGTGATAATGCAGCGGCACACAATAGCACATTGTTCAATGAAATGAAATTCGCAGACGGGGAAATGACCAGGGAAGGCCAGCAGCGAGGGACGACACCATTCAACAGAATTCATTTGTCACCACTAACTGCTGCGCCACAGGTTTGGCTCTCTAAGGGTAGGTTAGCTGTAGATGAGAACTGTGTTTATGAAAGCTTTACAGGTCTTGCGGCATCTAAACACCCACACACTCTTGATACTGGACACAATCATGCTCTTGCATTGCTCCCGGGGTGCAGGGTTCATAGCTGTCCCCTGTAACAGATGACCTGACATATGGCTCTGTCTGAAGGGGAAGCCGCTTGCATTTAGCTGATAAAGACCGACCCAATATGCACGTATTGCTGGATTTATTACTTTTCTGACAAAGCGCATTGTGTTCTCCGTTCATATCTTTGCACTTCTGCCCTTCCCTGTGCTCAAAGAGGAAGCGGACTGAGAAGCATACTAAGTACAGCAATGTGAATCTTTGGGATCCACAGGGATCTCCACAGGGTGAGCGCTGGTGGATGATGCTCAGGGCCAGTGAGTCTATTAGCCAGGTATAGGTTCTGTGGTGTGACTGAAGGTCAAGATCAGAGCTGTGCTAAGACCATAAAGGTTGGGCGGTATAAAGTTGTGAAGTGAGTTTGGAAGGCAAGAGAAATATACTATTCGGAAGTATTTTATTTTTGCAGACCACGCAGAGCTGTTGGGTATTTACCAGCCTTATTTATTGATCGGTTTGTGATTCATCAATTTAATTCAGCAGCTGCAGACACCAGGTTGACATTCTTAGATAAGCTGAAAACTAAACTAATGGTTTCATTATTCCTCTGGTATCTGGTAATAAATCCAGCTTTCTCTTTCGATCTAGAGACCTGTATTTGCTTCCCCTCAATATGTGTGATTTAATAAAACCAAAATGCACACTGTCGTTGGGATGTTTAAGTTCTGTTCTAAACTAATATGCCTGCAGTTTGTCAGTGCCATTGATAGATTGCACAGACTTTATTAATGATTTTGTTTTGACATCAACTCTTAAAATGCTTTAATGGCAGCTTACATTCTGCAGAGTCAGCAGGAGGTGACAAACGAAATACATTTGTCTTAAATTAGTCCAAGTAAGCAAGTAAAAAAAGAAAGAAATCAAGCTACTCATTGTTAGTCTTCTGTCTGTATAATAAAGCACCACATCACCTTCGCGCATTACAGCAATATTGGCGCTGACCTTATAAACTAATTGCAATTACAGTGACTTACTGCGAGAATGTTGATAATAATAGGAGGGTTTGTCATGGCTGTAAATGTGGCACAAATGAATATGTAGGATAACCAATCAATGGCCTCTTTAAAGGACCCTTGGGAAATGTCATGTCAGGCACAAAATCAGCCTTCTAGCAGTAACGGCTATAACGACATCCAGCATGTCTTGTAGTAACTCACAGTATGTTATTATTCCATGGCACAGTCACCAAATCAATTATTCTCCCAGATGAAACCTTATCTTCTGCAGTGTGCATACAAATATGAACTTTAGCTCATCATCTTTATCATCCCCTGTGTAGAGTGTGGCTTTACATGCTGGTGTGATTAGCAGCGAAAGGAATACGTTTAGCATGCAGCTCTTCTCTTTAGTTCTCTTCTGTTTAATTTGAACTTTTATTACAATACAATACAATACAGCTTTATTTATAGAGCACTTTAAACCTCCAGAACAAAGTGCTGTACAGGCAAATAAACAAAACAAAACATACAAAGAGTAACACAGCTCAGCTCACACACCATAAAACAAGTACAAGTAAAAACAATAGACAATTTAAAAGCAATAAAAGCGACGCTCTAAAAGATGTTAATACGCTAAGGAGAAGAGGTGGGTTTTAAGAAGCGATTTAAAATCAGACAGTGTGGAGGCCTGTCTGATGTGCAGGGGCAGATCGTTCCACAGTATATTTAATCAAATCAAATAAAGTATATGCATAAAGCATATTTACACAAATGCCTGGACAACATGATATAATTACATATATAATTTAACAAAAAATGTATCAGGGATAACTTAAGATAACCATCCCTTAAATAAATAATTAAGCTAGCGAGGAGGGAGAAGAAGGTGAATAGGGTAACCATTTAACCAATAGGTATCACCATGACTTTGATCCAGCGGATTAAGAGATACGGACAGAAGACCCCACTATAAACATCTCTGATATAGCACTATAACTTCCAGTTAGGATGCATAACGAGCGTATTTAGGGGGTCCCAAAAAACGAAACAGACAGCCCGCGCGTCCGTCTAAGGTTACACTAACCAACAACCTGCGCAACGAGGCTTTTTGAGGGGTTCGAGGTCTGTTTGCGGTCGAGGTTCGCTGAAAAGTTCTAAAAAAAGTTTCGACGACACACCTGGCACGTGTCAATGCTTACAAGAGGATAACGTCAAGTTGCTCAAGTCAAAGTCCGAAATAACAGTACACAACGCTAATATACGCGTCCGACGTTCTTTGAATTCAGTTTCCCGACGGGAGTTCTGTCACCCTTGTATTTATATATCGAGGCCTGTAGCTCTCTTCGTTTATGTTGTCTATTTTGATCACGTTCTCTTACAAAACTTAACACATGCGATCATCATCATCATCATCAATCCATCATCATCCATCATCGCTAATCATCATCATCACCATCATCATCGTCATTCATCATCCTATCATCACCATCATCATCGTCATCATCATCATTATCATCATCGACATTGGACAATCGATCAGTCATCAGCATCAGCATCATCAGTCACAATCATCATCATCATTAAGCATCAGCATCAGCATCATTCATGCGACAATCATCATCATCGTCATCATCATGCGATAGATCATCATCATCATCATCATCATCAACCATGATCATTGACAATAAAGTATAAATACATTAGGTCGGGATTTTCCGTATTATCCGCCCGGGATTCTATTATTTGAGGTTAATAAGAACAAGTTTCAAGTTAATGTCGTCTTTGGTAAAGTATAGGCCCGTGTTACACGCGGTAAGCACAGAAGTTTCGTCGTCTCAAAGAAAAACAAAAGATCATCGTTTCGCATCACCGGTCGAAATGTTAGAGTATCGAAATTAAGAGGGACCACGCGAAAGTCCACGCAATGACGAAACAGGACTCGGACAACTTCCGCCGGTTCCGGAAACGACTCGCCACGTCGGACGACACAAACAAGACTCCGACTCGCGTCGCGAATTTGGAAGTCGTGCCAATCCGGCATTAGAAATCGCATCGTAACATATGGCAGTGAGCGAGAGATGATACTACGGAGGTGGAATTAACTAAGAGGGAACCTCCCGTGCCTCCAAACGGTATAATTTCACGGGTCCTACAAATCTTCTAATCTAGAAAACTCGTCCGGAATAATACAAACACACCAACAAAAGGCGAAACGGACATCAAACAATATGATCCAAAGCACAACACGTTTCCGATTTTAGGTTTCAAGGCGGAGGTACTAATATAAGCGTCCGTCTTTTTTCACATTTAATTAACTTTCGCTGTGGTAGAATAAACCTCGAATTGTCTTTATATATGTCATTCCCGTTTGACCCACACTTTCCCTTCTGGTCCGGTAGATTTTTTATGAAGTTTACGACGCGTTATCCCCGCTAGAAATCAGCGACTAGTTGTTGAAAAACTAAAATTTAATTTCAAAGAGTAAATCGAAAGTTTAAACCGTCACTTCTTGGTTTAATTAAGTCTATTTGTTTTTTTCGTTAGTATTAATAGTAAAAACGTATGCCGTCGAATTAGTATTTTCTTTGTGTGTATTAGTTCTTCTGTTGTAGTACGATGAAGACAGTACTGGCCCGGCGGTCGGTAAAATGCTTTGTAAAGTCATTTCAATTGCACCCGCTAGTACAATAAGCGTAAATTACAAGAGAATTACAGTTACCAAAAAGCTTTTACTTCATTTATTCTACGAGTATAATACGCGAAGGATATCTAGACAAACGTTACGGACTTTACACTAATCCACACACTACTGTCGTCTCTTCCTCTTGAAACTCAGTGTGGTCGCCTGCGTCGACCGTGAAGTGACCGTCTTAACAGACTGAGATTATACAAGTTCTTAACTGGTTGCTCTGTGTTATCGAGTCTTAGATAATCCTGTTAGAACACGTTAATCGTTTTTGATTTATCTATAAAGTTCTATTGAACATTATACTTTTCTGTTAACGGAACCTTTCATTAGTTGACCCGTAAATTACAGTACAATTATAGCTAGAGAAAAATAAATCACAAAATAAGTGGTTGTCACGTACGTGTACACCACGCTACACCGTAGTATGTTGTTTGTGGTTTTCTTTGTTGCTTGCAATTTTTGTACCGTGTCCATCTCATTCTCTCCCCCCTATTAATAATACGGCAGAAATGTCCTTAAATATGTATAACATGTGAGCAGAAGGTGCCGGACTATCAAAGTGGTCTTTGAATTACTTCCACACACTGTTGGTGGATCTCTTCAAACACTAAAACTCATCGTCACCCGCCCGGCATCCACCGTCAACGAGCTCCCGCACAACAACATGCTAGCGAATTGCATTAAGATCAACGTTGTAAAGCTTCGTGGGCTGGCGAGTCACCATCACTCCCCTTCGGGTGCGTAGAAGGACCCAGGGTTGAACCGGGGAGAAGCGACCACGCGCAGTCTAGGACTACCACCTCTAACCTTAGTCCATTCGAGCTGCACAATAGAGGTGTGTCTGAATCTTATCTATGAGACTCCCCACGACTGACCCGTGTGTGTGGGACCCCGTGTGTATGTGTGTGCTGGATTTGTTGGTTTGTTCCGATCTGCGCGTCTGTAGATTTGCGACTCTGTGTGTCAAAAGACCGTACCCAGTTAGAAAAAAAGAAAATAATCCCGAAAGAGTATGTGTTCACACAAGTATCATGTTGTAAATCCACAAATAAATTATTTCAATTTTTCTTTAGAAATTAAATAAAATTGTAAATTTACGCGTTTCTTGTACCTCTGTAAATCAAACAGACAATTACATTACATACGCTAACCGTGGATAAATAACTAAGGAATAATACCCGGAGGCATAATGTTATTTTGAAATAA
>NW_011336006.1:77268-88325 GCF_000735185.1 Notothenia coriiceps
ACGCTCTAAAAGATGTTAATACGCTAAGGAGAAGAGGTGGGTTTTAAGAAGCGATTTAAAAGCAGGCAGTGTGGCGGCCTGTCTGATGTGCGGGGGCAGATCGTTCCACAGTGTGAGAGACGCTACAGAGAAGCAACGGCACCCTCTGAGCTTTGACTTGGTTCTGGGCACATTCAGGAGCAGTTGATCCGCTGACCTGAGAGGGCGGTTGGGCGTGTAACAGCTCAGAAAGATATGGTGGGGTCATGGCCTTTAGGGATTTAAAAGTAAATAAAAGGATTTTGAGATGAATCCTAAAATGTATCAGCAGCCAGTGGAGCAAAGCCAAAATGGGGGAGATGTGGTCATATTTCCGTGTGCCAGTTAAAAGCCTTGCTGCGGCATTTTGCACCCACTGCAGACGAGCGAGGGAGGACCCACTTATTGTCTCGTGTTCTGTGATTATGCTGCCTACCTTTAACTAACTGCTCTTGATCAGCTGCTTCTGTCATCTCGGGTTTGGTGTCTGTGTGGAAATTTAACATTTAAAAGATGAGCTGAAGACCGGCAGTCATTAGTGATAGACTGCTACAGCTGCAGGGGGAATAGTCTAGCTTTAAACGTGTCCATGAGTCACAGTGACAAATTAATTCTGCTTGAATATAAGTATTTATGAAGCGTTGTGAATCCTCAAACCAGTTCCCACCACAGGGTGTAAAACATACCGCTGGCTGTGAAATAAGAACATAGGCATCCCAACTTTATTGTATTAACTTCTCCGATGAATAATTGGCAAGGTCATAACAGAATAGTGCACATTTAGCTCGTAAATGTTCAATTAGATACGAGCATCCGTAGCTGTGAATTGTACAACTTCAAGCACTGTTCTGCAATGTGATGCCGCCTTAATGACCCTGCACCACACACACCTTCAATGTTTACACCACCTTAGCATCTTGAATTCAAACTCAAGCAAAATGCAGGACAGCAGCATCAATACAAGCCGTGATTCAGCCCCTGAGTCTACCTGGACGGAGATTGACCGTGTGTAGCCTTGTGGTTTACAGCTGTTGAATGAGTTATGAATGCTCCCTGTATGTCTTCCCGAGGTATGGTGCTTCTAGCCTCCGGCTTTTTGTCATATTCACTTGAGCAGATTTTATTACAAAAAGGTAAGGACTGTTGGGATCTCGATTGAAAAATACTACTTGTTTTTAAAAAGCCATTTAATTCTTATTTTACCGTGGCTCCATGCTTTGGTTAAGCAGTCTCAGCCCTGGGATTCAATACACACCGCCACATAAATAAAGCAGCAGTGTGGATTGTGCCAGACTTCTGTCTTGTTAGCATAGCTTGATAGGTGTGTGAGTGTGTGTGTGTGTGTGTGTGTGTGTGTGTGTGTGTGTGTGTGTGTGTGTGTGTGTGTGTGTGTGTGTGAGGGGGTTGTATTTAATGATGTGGAAGACAGGCAGCATAAATATTACTCTGGCTTAATCACAACCTAGCTGCAAAGGGGACTGAATTGATACATTTCTTGGTAAGATGTGCACACACTCAGATTGGAAAAACACACACACACACACTGGAAGGGAAAAACGCCTCGTAAGCAGTATTGGTGCTGAAACAATGTCAGTTACCTGCTTATATATACAGTATATATGTGTGTGTTTTATGTTCTCACACTATTGAACTCTCCACCTTAGCCGGGAAAAGTCTTATTAGGAGAGTTTGAGTGAGTGTGAGAGAGGGAGTGAGAAAGCAAGGGAGTGAGCTAGTGAGGGAGGGAGTAAGGACGGGAGAGATAAGTAGCCTTTGGAGCAGCCTGAGAGGAGGAGATGCACCCCCCTCCTCCTCCTCCTCCTCCTCCTCCTCCTCCCCCTCTGTGTAGGCCATTCCTGTGTCTGTGTGATTGATTCACCCTGAGAGGAGAGAGGGAGGCGTTTTTGGTTGGGCTCCTGGACCCACGGGTCATCCTCTCCCTTAGCTGGAGGGGAGGGAGGGAGGGAGGGAGAGGAGAGGGGAGAACTTCTCGGGCACCTCCAGCAGCCTCAACTTCAGAGCACAGAGGTGTGAGCGCTGCGAGTGGCACTTTCCACCATGTCTGTCCTCATAGCCACCCAGATGAAGATAGACACCAGCAGGACCTCCAGAAGGGTAAGGGGCCCTCTTAGCATGCATTGCACGCTGTGGGGGAATGTCTGTGTTTATGGGTGAGTCTCCTGCTTCTGACAGAAAAAAGGATGCTGGCTGTTTTTGATAACAACTGGAAGAGCAGAAGGGGGCGGGCGGGACTCGACGTCCCTTCCCAGGAACTTAATGGACAAACGCTTCTTGTTTAATTTTCTTTCTTCTTGTGACTTCTAATGAATGGTTGGTTACATATGCTGTGGAGAATGCTTAGTGCCTCATTGCTATTCTTTGTGAGGTGTTACCATCTAATGACTTCAGAGGGATCGAGCTATCGAGGGGAACATTGGGATAGATGTATGTATGCTTTGTTGAGTGAGATACTCAGTTTCAATTCCTGGTTGGTATTCCTTGTTGGCTTGGTGTGAATTCAAACATTTTTGTTTACTCTTTGTTTATATGAAAATCATTCAGATGGCTTTCAGGAGGTCAGCTAATTGCTCGGCTTTGGTGAAATGCCGGCTTTATGCTGCTCTCTGTCTTGCATGAAAATTGGCTGCAAGGGAGATCGATGAGCATTAGAAGTTTAGGATAACTTGTGTTGTTCACAAGCAATTAAAGTGGTGTTAAATGTGATAACAAACACAAGCCAATAGTGATTATTAGATGTTTTGTTGCTGTCAGTTAAAAAATGATTTGGCTCCAAATACATGTCTTGGAAAGAAACAGTATTAAATATACTGTTCACATAAATGCATTGATGCAAGGAGAGAAGTATAGAATATGTTGTGCTGTTATGGTATAATTTGTAGCACTAGGAAATTCCCGCAAACATTATCTTATTGAAAAAAACGCAGGAGAAAAAAGTTGTTTTAAATCCTGTCTCACGCTCATAAATTCCCTCATTTCGTTCACCCCAACCCAGTTTTCATCCGTTATTTTGCCACACACACAATCTATTCTCACAAAAGCACACATGTGAAGATGAACTCTCAGTGTCACGCTCCCTCGTTCAGCTTATACGCTCAAAATGTCCCCCTTCTCCTCCTCATCTTCTGCTGCTGTCACAATCCTTGACTGTAGTCTGCCGCTCAAACGTAGCCAAAGTCTATTCTACGACATCAGCAGGCATTAAACTCCATTTCCTCAGAGACTTATCTGGTGCAATTTCAATTTGGGCTCAGTACATAGCTTTTCTTCATCCGTAATATATTGGAAGATTTAGCACTTACTCTCTGTAGAAGATAATAAAATGGCAGTTCTACCATGCCATAGCATACTCTGTTGGTTTCAGTCATGGAAAGCAGTTGACAAAGTAGAATTGTACACACCGCTCACGCAAAAATAAGTTAAGAAATGTGCACAAACAAACATTATGTGGAATTAACATGAGACCGTATGTTTTTATGCATGTCGTTATAGCATATTATCAAGTAAAAATGAACTGATTTCAGAGACTGCTTTACTCTCATTTCAGAGAGATGACATATTAGAATTGTAGTAAAGTACTATGATTTGGACACAGTAATTGAACACAGTGTCGTTACATGGCACATAATAAGCTACGAGTTGTAGGGAGCCTAGTGTTGGGTGTAATTCAGTGATAATGTATTTCTCTGCTCAGTCTTATGGATTTTTTGTTTTCAGTCAGGCATAATTACATTTTGACGAACACTGATAGGGGAAGAGGTTTCTACCCCGGGAGCAATGGTTATCACGGTTATCCTGATGGTAAATGAGTCATGCAACAAACACACACGTCAAAAGCAATGGATATTGTCAATCACATTACATTTTAGGCAGATGCTATTTGCACCAGGGTATATTTAGTGTTTCAAGTATCCTACCTTTTACGTGTATATCCTTCACACCAAAGACGCACAGTCTCTTAGAAGATGTCTTCAACACCAGTTTTTAAATTGCTTTTGGAGAGTGTCTTGGCGCATAGTGGCCTAATTCCACACTTTACGGCATTGTGTAACGAGGGCAGTTTGGGGCGGAGTGGGTTTAAATTGTTTAAATAGCCAGTGGTGTTGCTATTTTCATCTATCAGCTATCTGGGGTGTAATCATGTGTTTTGGAACTACATTTCCCATAAAAAGGAAGTTGCCTCTTGTAACCTTAAATCTGGAGCCGCGTTTTTTTAGCCTACTATTTGTTTACATATGGGCGAATGAGCACCAGATTAGCAGTTCCTTTTTGCAGTGTTAACTTCAATGTGCAAAACTATCACTGGAAACTTTAAAACGTGGTGATTTTCAGGGAAGTTCTGGAGTTTTAAGCAGCGTATTTTGCTACGATTTCTAGCAGTGTTTGTATCAGGGCTGAATTCACCACATACATTGGGACACACACATCCCCCCCAATATTCAGATACACTCAAAATGCCCCCCCNCCAATGAAACATTTACATTAGTCAATGACTAATGGACTTATGTACTGAGGACTTTCATTAGTACTTATCGGTCAATGTCAATGTACAGATTTTTTCATAAATGCATAAAATCTAATGAAAAATCTTTATGAAAAACCTTATGAAAGAAAAAAGGTATTGTCTACCGATACAAACCACTTGTCCTCTGGGCATAAATGACAAACTTACCGAATAGTCTTTGGAGTTTGTGTTGTAGAAACCGGCAGTAAGACCTGTCGAGGGAGAGTAGACGTGGGGTGGTATTTTGTAGTGGGCCTGACGTAATAACATGACAGATTTTGGAAAGGGAACTTTATAGAATACTTAACATTCCACAGGAACCCACGAAACTTTCGCGGGATTATTTACTTAATGTAATACTTAAATAATTAGACTTTGCTACTATTATTGGAAAAATTTTGAAAAAGGTCAGTGAACGGGGTACCGTAAGTCGTCGTGCGTCCGGTAAGTGAAACTAAACTAGGGCCATACTTTACAGTAGTAAAGCTGTTTATTTATTTTAGATGTATTTGCAATAGAACGTGTAAATAGATTGGTAGAGGCAAAGATTTGAAAGTTATATAAAATTTTTCTTCTAGAGAGAGAGTTAGACGCACGCCCCCGCCCGACGTGTCTGTACGACGTAGAGAGAGACGAGTGACTGTACGACGTTTCGCGGACACGTCACACGTGTTTCCAATACTGCCATTACTTATAAATGTAAAACTCTTCCTTTGAAAAGGTGGTTATTAAGGTTATTCATAAGGTTTTACATTAAGATGAAGTTCCAAAATGCTTTCATTGGACATTAGTCTAATGAGCCAAAAAGGTTTTACATTGCGGTCGATTATGTCAATCGGATTACCTAAAACATAAGACTAATGCATTGCGGCAATGTACATAAGGCAATGTTGGGTGGGGACGAAGGATCCGATTGACAGGGGCGTACGAGGGACGGAGAGACAACCTGAGACAGCGTGGCACCGATGACGACACCACGCCTCGCGGTAATTGGGTCTGAGAAGTGTTCGCTTCCTAGTTAAGAAGAAGTTCCGTCCCTTCCAAAGCGTGATACGTCAGATGACAGGGGGCGTCGAACGACGGGAGAGACAACCTGAGGCCATGATCGTGGAATGAGGTGTTTTTTTTTTTAGAGCTTTTTTTTACCCAGCCCCCCCTTGCGTCATGGTGATGGTGGTAACGGTGTCAGTGGCAGCACGGCCCGGACCCTACTCTTTTACAGACCGCCCGGCCTACACCGGTGCGAGGGGGTCACCGGTCAACCAGCCAGTGACACAATAAACCCACAAAACACTGTTTCGACAGCCGCCAAGTGCAGAAAAAGACACTACAAAAAGATTATGCCTCACACTGAACATGACCCCTCTCCCTCGGTTCAATTAGAGAACAATAGAGTTATAATATATTACACGAACATACCGTTCACGAATGGAATTAGGGAAGTCAGATATGACCACAGAACCAAAATCTGACCAGAAGGAGCGAGCAGAACTGGAGAGTTGGACGTACACGTACAACCGAGTATAATATAGACCCAACACATAAACACGTACACATTTTTGACACGTGACATAATGGACTATATTTTAGCGTAAACACATGCTGTCCCACCTAGATTATTTCCAGGTAGGAAGAAGAAGATAAATAAAAAAAAAAAAATAATGACAAGTTAAGTCATATAAAGGTGAATATGTCAAGGATGTAAAGTTCCCTAATAAAAACGAATTTATAATGGCATAACTTTATGATAGTTATTACTATAATATACCTAAAAAGGCCGTATACATAGTGAACACAGTGTTATTTTTTAAAAAAAAACATATTTTTCAAGCTTGACTTTTTGAATGTATAATCTACAACCACAGTCGAACTGGGAACACCAACTACGAGAACACCTTATAAAAATAACAACAATACAAAAATATTTACAATATTAAAACGTAGTAGAACCACTTCTTATAAATTATCAATGAACCATAATACCAACAGTTAAACATCTAAGAAATCTACTAATTAATAAGGACAGAGAAAAAGAATAACTGAAAGGTAAGTTAAAAGACGTTATTAAGCACCTATAACAAACAAATATAAACTAATTACAACGATAAGATTTGATTTAGGCAGATGCTATGACCCCAAGCCAAGCGAAGTTTTGAAAGAATACTTACTTCAACCCGGACGTCTGTCACGACGTACGCTGCACGCACAAAAGAGAACTATATACATGCGGCTTGTATATTATTGGTGGACCGGAAATATATCTGGGTGGGAGCCTTCGGTCGGAGAAGCTGCAATACTAGGTCCTCTACGCCCCGTACCGATGTGCCTGTGGCTCAAACCTAAGGAGAACTGACAATGTAGTTTCACTTCTTACTAATTGAAAAAAATTAGGACAGCGAGTCTTCCCAATACTCTTTGTACAAAGACATAACACGGAGACATATAGGAAATATCAATATAGAGAAATGAAAACACATGGATTTAATAGTAAGAGAGTTATATATATCATTATTTCTTTATATACTTTTTATATATATACAACATTACGGAGTACACACTAATATATTAAAAATATAATATAATAAATAAATATAAATAAAAAAATATATATAAATAATACAATAATAGAGAGAATAATTAAGAATTAAAATATAATATATACGATACATAAGAGAAGTTGACGTCCTTTCAATTAATACGGCTAAATAATATATTCATTATATTAATCATATAAGATGATCATTATTCTAATCATATAATATATTACTTGTGAGTAACAGACGTATCTTATATGATAGGTCATGTATAAGTATTAAAAAAAGTATATTCGACAAATTAACCCATTAAATGTATAAACAATATCTATAATTTTTTTTCGTATTATAGAGGTACATTGATACAACACATAAACTGTTACAAATCTCTAATACTCAATTCAGTACAAGAGAAACATGAGTAGACAAGAGAATAGATACAGTACAAAGATGTCCCATTGATACTATATAAGACCGAGACGATCTGAACTAAACCATTAGAGTTTTAATATTAGACAACTACACTAAAATTTACTAATAGGACAATAAGTGTGAACTAGTTGTTAGACTTACGTACACAACCTCGTCCTCCGCTACGAGCCGGACAGTACTATAGCTGTCTCATACTACGGATGTAAGTAATTAGAGTATCAAGATAGACATACCTTATACACACTTGTTAAGTATCCATCACTATTATCAATATCTATTTACGAAAGTGAAATCTTCCAACGGATACTATTTAATATAAAAGTAGTATAGCTTATTTCCGACAAATACATAAAGACAATAAAAGTGCATGGTAGCTATACCCTAGTTATCTTTTATTTACAGTCTTAACGAACCAGAGTAGGGAAAATAGTCAAAGAATATATAGATTTTATTGTTTCCGTTGATTAATGGAAGTACTGCATTTACATTAATAAGTTATTTATTTCATTACCAACAAAAGGAAATAATAAATACTACAGCTCACATGGGTATTACGAGTTTGAAAGTAAAGCTCCTTTGTGTCCGCCTTAGTCTCGGCGACGGCGACGTTTATTTTTGCAGACGTAAGGTAACGAACCAACGTGATACGACAGGGTACCTTTGATGTGGGTGAGACTATGTGTGCAAACAGTCGGTTGGACAAAACACGACAGTTGTTACATGCTGTCCCGCACTCCCAAATAAGAAAAATGTCATGTATCGACAACACAAGGCGAGTTGTGCCTCGACCGCTTACAGACACAGACGCGAACCCTTATCTCTCGTCCCACTAACCGATCGGCGGTTTCGGTCAGTAATGATAATAGGTCAAACACCCTCTGCCTAGGATACTCATTACCCCTCCTCGAACCGACCTATATTATTTTTGTTTGGAAAAATTGTGTCGCCGGTAAATTAAAAAGTGGGAAGAACATTTGTGACTTCTTTTCGACAGATTATTGACTGACGAGAGCATCGTGTTGCTCTAGACCTTTTCTACTTGAGCTATTAGTTCCAGTTGCAATCAACAATACTACAAAAATAGATCATCATGGAAAATAAAAATTAATGTACACGCATCCGACCTCTAGACTACCACACACAATTTATATATACTGCCTAGAAGTGATCCTTTGTTAGCGTGAAGAGTCTGCTAAGCTTTATGCGGTCCGCAGTACCTGAGCGTGCTCCACTAGCTATTGCTATTGGACCGCCCTAGGGATCGTTTCGAAATGGTACCATCTCTCTCAATCTGTGTTGGACCATTTGTTTTGGTCCACACCAGAGCATGATTACTGCTTCACAACTCCCTTCAAACCACACCAGGGTCCGATTAAAACGGACCTAATGTTGGCTTGTCAAAGCACTCTTGAAATGTACGGAACATGTTGGTTTTAAGGAGACATAACGCTCTGTTTGAGTTGAAATGGGAACTGGATTGAAGTCTGGCTCAGGGAGGTTCTTCTTCCTACTACTGGGAAATTCCATTTAAAGAAAATGTTCTGTTACACGGTTTTACATGAGAAAAAGACAAAACATTTTCCTGGTCAGTGCCTCAACATAAAATCCATCCATGGAAATGGTCGTTAAGCTCTTGAAAGGCAGATCCCCAGCTTGTCCGTCTCAAGGGAGAGTGGGGCGGAAAGTGTTTACAACGCCAAGCACATCTGCACTACATTACAGCTACATTACAGCTCTGGAGAGGAGCCACTGAGACCTTTAACTGTTTCAGTTCTTCATCACCTAAACAGTCTCCTGCTGTCGAATTCATTATATATTTACGGCTGTGTTTTTGGATGAAGTAGTCATGCCAAGCTGACGAGCCTCGTTTAGATCAGAGCTGATAATGGAGTGGGTCAGTGCTAAGTTATCGCTGGGCATGACAGAAATGCAGACAAACAGAGCGGTTCGCATAGCCTTTTAACCGCTCGATGACCAGCTGTCCGGTCAACAGATTTGATCATCCCTCTGGATTTTGATTTTTTCTCCCCTTTTTTCTGAAATATAAGTAATGACTTCCCAACTTAATCCATCTGTAGTGTGTCAATAAGCCATTGCTTTTTTTCATATCCACAAGCTTGTAAGGAAATCTGACGGGTCCAAGAAAATTACTGTACTCTGGTTCCTGGGCTCCTCTGGCATCAGTCCTAAGTACATCCCAGTATGTGTCCCTTCAGAGACCAGCTGTTTCAGGGTCAAAGCTTTGATACACTCCCACGCCCTCTTTCTCTTATATTCACCCAGTAATGCCTGCTATTCCTGTACCAGCCTCTCTCGGGATGAAAGCTCTGAACACACTCCCTGGAGATCGCTCTGTATAAATGCTCTCAAAATGAAAGATCTGAAAATGTCCTCTTTGGGAAATGCAGTGTGATTATTCTCCGGGGGCTTTTATCCCCCATATACAGTAGGTGGTCTTATTGATGGCCTACGACAAAAAGCCATTGTTGAAGTTTGCTAAAAGCAACTTCTCTCTAGCCCTAAGGTTTTTAAACTTGATTTAAAGAAGCTTAGCCTCCTTGCTATGTGCTTCTTACTCACCATTATCCTAAATTAGTTTCATATGTTTTCATTAAACATAATACACATTCTCAACATGAGATAAACCAGCAGTAAAATGAATGGCAGTAACAGACAAAATCTAAATGAACATGTCAATCTGTCAGAGGGCTTTTTATTGAATGGGTGGAGTGCCACAGCTTGTCTGCATTCCTTATATCTAAATATAAACGTAGTACACTACACCCTACTGTCAGTGACACGCGTAGTGGCTAAACCAGGTGTTGTGACACATCTGGAGGTATTGTAGTGTGTCTACAGCTCATAAAACGTCCCAGTGAATGGAAGGACTCTGCCATGCTCGACATGGCCCCCTGTAGTGTGACTGGAGACCTACAGGCTTTAATGTTGCACCATGTTGAACTATTCAGACTTTAATAATAGCCTTGATTTACTGGGGCATCCATCATGTCCTGGACTATAAAAAGCCTTTTCAAAGGTTTTTAAATACTACTGATTAACAGCAACTGTGGCCACAGGGGACAATAGTGTAACTAATGGTAAATGAAAAATAAAATAGTTGGAGAGCACAAGTAGAGAAGCTTCATAAAGTCACATCTGAAGTTTGCAAACGTTAGCCCCCTTATGCTACTGATCAGACCTGAACAAGTGAGGCTGAATATATTGAACCTAGAATGGGTAGGATTTATTGCATATAAACTTGTTTTTTTATTTGAAAGAGGAATCATTTCAAACATTATCGATCAAATTTGAAAGTCTTTCAATCATAATTATGGATTATTAAAACCTGAAAGGCGACGGGATCAGAGGTTGTAGTTAATAATTGCTCATTTATGTATTAAAACTATTTTAAGAGTGACTGTATAGTCTATTTTCAATTCCTTCATTATTTAATTTGAGGTTACCGTAATTTTCGGACTATAAGCCGCGCCTTTTTTCCCATTTTTCGACGCTGCGGCTTATATAACGGTGCGGCTAATTCTAGGATTTTT
>NW_011336006.1:88364-121108 GCF_000735185.1 Notothenia coriiceps
ACTAGCAAAAATAAAAAAACTTTTATTTTTATTTTAAATTGCTATTCTATGACTTTTTTATTTTGACTATTTTGTATACTTGAAAATCTTTATTTTATGTTATTGTGAACTTCACCACAATGATATATGTATTCTTTTCATATGTAAATTGGTTCCGCCTTGTTTGTTTATGCATACCTTTATTTTGTACCCGGGGGTGTATTTCGCTGTCGCACGTCTGAGTCCAGCTTCAGTTAGCTTGATGCTGCAAGCAGGTCAGTCATGTTTTAATTTGCCCTCCATCAGTTCTGGTATCTTTTTTAGTTAGCTCTAAAGTAATCTATATTATTTTTATTTCGTAATGGTAATATTAATGAACCCTCCGGTTTAGCTTCTTTGTGTAAGTAACTTGTAGTTCTGATGTTAAAACCAAACTTTTCATGAATAGTTGCTAACTAGCTGTGGGCTAGCTGGTTTCACTTGCTAGCCAGTGTTTGGCGGGCTAGTGTCAGCTATGTGGAAAATGACGGTGTCGTTTTGGATGTAATCCAATATATATTTATTCATGTGGATTATTTCTATTTTATTTTGTCATTTATAGAGTGTGGAAAAATGTAAAACTGTGATGTGTGACACCTATGGAATACCAAAGGTGCCAGAATTAATTAAATAAATACTCTACAAGTATTATGAAATAGTATTTCATAATCGTTAGAAGCATAGATTTGGGCCCTAATTTTGCTCTCAAAGTGCACCAGATTGATGCATTTAACTTCAACATTTAAAAAAAAATCTTCTTGGCTGAACATGCCCCCGGACCCCCCCTAGAGGAGGTTAGGTCCACCACCTGCCCACACCCACCGTCAAATTGTCCCACCCACATTGAGGATGCTTCCTACGCCCATGCCTGAGACACAGTTTCGTGAAAATTGTTGTGTTTTGCCCCCACGGACGGGGGCATGGGGTTTAACAGGTTTTGAAGTATCCCATGTGTTAGTTAATTTTTATATATTTTCCTTTAGAATGGCAGGAAATTAGTATTCAAATCTTGATTGCATTTTTGGTCCCCCCCAATGTTGACTCCATGAATACGGCCTTGGTTTGTATACGTTTATTCAGCAATGCACATCGGAGATAATGGTATCGTCGGAAAGGGTGAATAACACTGAATCTAAAACAATAATTGTCGTATCTGGGTGTGCAGTTGTCGATGAGTTATTACTCCGAGAATCTGTACGACTTTTAATGCAAAGTACGGAAAGTGGGCGTTAAGCCTTTTATGGATGAGCTTTTGTCACCGTCAGTAAGAAGGCCAAATAAGGGGTGCACTATCTGACTTAAAGTTTATTTAAAATAAAAACTGTCCCTTTAACTTCACACAGTAGCCCATCTTTGCCATAAACTTCATTGCATGAGATTCACAGTTTGACACAGTAAGGATGAGTTATGGTGTAGGATATTTCCTGCTTGGAGACAGGTCTAATAATTGAACTAAGTTGATGGATGCAACTCAGTTTAACTGCATGTGAATCAATGTGAGTGTATTGATGTCTCGAGGGTAGCTTCAGGATAAAATGTGTGTCCAGTAAACAAAGCAGGAGCATGTCCTCCAACACAAGCAGCAGGATGGTAAAAAAAAGAGAAATCCTGTTGCCGTGCTTGGCTCAGCTTAGAATCAAGGGAAATTAGTGTCCGGCTTATACAAAATGGGAAAATTGTGAAAAATGATGTGATTATGTTTAGCTGTAAATAAATCCATTCCGTAACAATCATGTAGAAGCGCAGTCATTTCCTTATTCAGCTGAGTGATGTTGAGAGGAAATTATATATTACGGCATTCCCACCAGACATTGATTGATTGACCTGTTTGCTCTGCCATCCAATTAATGTGTGAATCATTTTGTTGCAGTGTGTAGCATGCGGATGGAGACTGCTTAGCCTGTGGTGGCATTTGAGTTAATGCAAACACTTAAAAGTGTGTATCATAAGCCTGTTACATTATATGTATTATAAATAATATGTGACTCTGAGCCTCAATCTTTTCACCCCACTTAACTCTGTTTTACATATGTTTGGGGTTTAAATGGGATTAAACATGATGCATGAATATGTGTTAGGTGTGATAGCATCGCTTAAAGCTAAAACAATAAAGAACAAGCCTCCAAAGCCCAATTATTTAACACTTTTTTACTATATTCATTTTAAATGGACAACAGTTTGCGCTCCATTTTTGTTTCTCAGACTTCTTGATTCCACTTCAGACTTTAACAAAACTTAACTGACTGTTTTACGCAGTGGTGGGATTTATCCTGAAGGCTATCTCAGAGTGTTGCAGCACCCTGTGGAGTATGTCAGCACTAGTATTTTGGCTTCATTTCAACAGTGAAGCGAAAGAAAATGACTTCCTTCAAGCACTTATATAATAAGATAGCAAATCAAAAGCAAACTCACCCGGGGGAGTTTACTGAGCCACATAAAGCCATCACTCACAGCATCATAAAGTGCACAGAAGTGCATTATGTCATTTGGATCAAAATGCATCTGGTATGAGCTTGAAATATGATTACAATGTCCCATATCAAATCATAAGTAACTTTTGACTTGCACTGACTCCAACAGCACCATTAGCTTCCTGCAGAGGTATTAGGTATGCTGCAGCTACCATCCTCTTTATAGCTGTTATTACATGCCTCTCTACATTCACATTCTTGCCTCTCGTAATGCAGAGCTCGACTGCAGTGATGTTTGTGAGAGTAGGGGGGCGGGCGTTGCTCCAGTCAGCTGCTGGATCTGTGAGGAGGCGATAGGGGATTCAAGCAGAGCCCATGGCTCCCGGCGTGGTCCTGAGGGGAGCGTTTAGCAGCCAGGCAGGACACAATAGCTTCCCGAACAAGGTGAGGGAGATTGGAAGACATCTATCAGAGAGGTTGGAGTGACTCGAACCTATTTCCCCAAGGGGTTCGCACACCCAGGAAAGGCATTTATGAACTACAGAAACAAATGATGACGGGGACCAAGGCCAGCCACTGTCTAAGATGAGACTGCAGGAAGCACATAATTATGTTCAGTCTTAAACATATCTCTGCTAAAAAGCATGCAAAAGCATCAACAAAGTTCTGATTTAATTCATTTATAAATAGTGCACCACGTACTCTAAATGAAAGGAAGATGCATTCACACTGAAGAGGAGGGATAGGGACAGACTTTAATTAGAGAAAGACAACAACGTCCTTTGTTCTTGTTTTTGAATGAGTGTCCAGACCTTGAAATAAATAGGAAGGATTCTAGATATGTATCTTATTCAATAGGTTACATTCATAATTCAAGCCATGAATCAAAGAGCCTTTAGCAGTTCGTCCAGAGCTGGAGATGACTCACCATTTGTCAAAAAAAAATTAACTGAATCTCGCTCTTTGTTCAAAGTCAAATATGAAAAATGCTCATATCTACTGTTGTAGTAAGTGTGCCTTGAGTGCTCATTGCAAAAGATTACAAAATGAACTTGATTTCACTTAATGGGAGATGCGGAACCCTGCGATTCAACAGCATATGTGAGGGGCTTTTTTGAGCATTGCTTTATTGCTGCTTTGAAGTTGGACCGTGTGAAGATGACCTATTTCTCAGAAATTGGGCTCGGCCCCAGTGGAGTGGTAGTTTGAGCTGTCACAGTGAGAAGCTGAGGGGTGTTCGGCCATGGCTTTCATGGCGGGGATGGCAGATATTCTAACACTTTGACTCAAGAGCCTTTCCCTCCCTGCACCACATATAAGCCAATATTCTGCATTTACCGGAGAGCTGCAAATCGTTGGGCCTCTGTGAGCACTTCAAGCATGAAATATAATGTATGAGCTGAACAACACTTGTGGATGTGGACTGGCTGAAAATATATGATAGAAGGAAAACTGCATACATTAAGGGGAGAGACACTCATTGAAAGACAGAAATACATTCCTTGCATTTTATTTATAGGCTAATCACAGGACACATGTGTTCTGCATGTGGGCATATTCTCGTTATTTAAGAAAAAAAAATGTGTTTCACTGATATCTGATTTCACTCAATATGTAAGAGCTGAAGCATCTGAGAAACCATAAGCAAAAACCGGAATATGTGTCATCTTACACCTGCACTATAGGTGTGCGGGCAGCATGTCCTATTCAAGTACGCCACAGAGAGGCACTCTAGCTCTGTCCTGGGACCAAATACAAACATTTGGCAGGAAATGTTATGAACCCCTTCAAAAAAAACATAAACGTGTTCCATTTTTCATCACGGGGTTTCAATGAAGGAGAATCCGGATCAAACTCGCGCAGTGCCGTTGAATGTCTGTGCGTAAAGCAGCACCCGGAGCAGTGTAGTGACAGTACAGTAGCGCGGCTCTCTCTCTGCTGGTCACTTCTCATGCAGAGTGCGTCTGCGGAGAGCACCGCCGGGCTCTCTGCGTCCTTCACACTGTTACTGCGTGAGGTCTGCCAAAAAACACAGCCGAAAGTGTCGAAACATTATCTTTTGCTCTTGTGTTTTGCCGACAATCGACCGGAGTCTGGTTGGAATCGAAAATCTGATCGGAAACTCAGCGCATCCGCCTGATATCTCGCTGTAAGGAGGCATCGGGAAACTGAAGAGGGGAGACAGAGTGTTGTGAATACAGATTAGAGCAACTATTTACACCTTCAACCCACCAGTCTGCCGTGCGCCTGGACAAAGCTAAAAGGACATCGCTGCACACGATTCAGCTTTATACTGGTCTGTCACATCACGTTGTGAGTCACTCACTATTCATACATGCTCTTTTACTAGCACGGTATCTTCACCCCATCTTTTCTTCTCGATCTCGGAGGTGAAAACTGGCTGCCTGCCATCGGTTCTACTCGAAGCGCACAGAAAACCAATAAAAAAAAACGATTCAGGCGAGACCTGTATGTGGCTGTGACATGCTGTAAGTTGTTTTTATCTGGACTGGACCTATAATATGGCTTCGCTGTATCAGAGATTCACCGGGAAGATAAATACGGCCAATTCCTTCCCGCACCCACCTGAGGCCAGTCACCTGCTCGGTGGTCAGGTTGCAGACGAGGAAAACGCGGCGAAGACCCCTCAGCCACTCGGCGATGGCAGACCTTACATCCAGTATCGCAAAAAAAGCTCGAAGGAGGATGAGGATGTAAGAAACTTTTACTTTATTAGCCATAACCCTCGCTTATAAAATAATCTCCTGATTTATAGCTAAGATAAGAAACACAACTACTTAGAAAAAGTGATAGGATGAGAGTATCTCTGAAGACATATTTGTTTTACTTTTACAGGGTCAAGAAAGTTTGAAAAGGTTGTTCTTCATGCTGTGGTAGCTTGACTCTTGCTAGAATATGCATGTTCTGCCTGGTTACTTCAGTTGACTGTATGGCCTGTGAAAGCTGGCCTAACACCTTTTTGTAAAACATGAAATCAGGTTAGAACAAAGCCCTCAGATGTACCAGATGACATGAGTGACAGCTTCTGACAGATAAGGATGATGTAACACTCATTGTCTGATGTGATTATCTGCAGTTTTGGTGTGTGTGTGTGTGTGTGTGTGTGTGTGTGTGTGTGTGTGTGTGTGTGTGTGTGTGTGTGTGTGTGTGTGTGTGTGTGTGTGTATGTGTGTAAGGTGAACCTTCCTCTGGTACTGCCCATGGTGCTGAAACAGCGAAGACTGTGATTTAGGGATAGCCTCCAACACACATGGATGGAGCCTTTGTTGTCTCTCACAGTTTTTCTAAATGATAATGTTAAAGCTTTGAGGTGTTTATGCTGGTCACCATGTTGGCATATTACTGTATGCACTCAAGCCAGAAAATCAAAAATATACTGAATGGGGAAGACGTCACAGGAAACCTGGGCCTCTTGGTTGAGTTGAGATTTTTTAGTGTGAGACCAAACACTTGCTCTTCCACCTGCTACTGCCTGTTATTCAGCTTGTATTTTAGAATATACATTTATCTTTTAGAGCTACTATCAAGCAACAATGAAAAGATCTGTGTCTTAAACATTTATGCTTTGGCTGCCCTTGTGAGCTATGGTGGCTCTCGCTTAGTTTGGTGGATTGGTCCATGACTTGGTCATCGTTTTTGTAAGAATATGATTTCCATAATAATTGTTAATAAATCTGTCTTTATGTGACTTAAACATGGAATCAAGTGTTTTCATATGAGCCAGCATGTGGCCTATGATTTACAAATTCAGCCTTGAAACCATGAGATGAATGCAGAATGAAAGTAAGGCTTTGTCTTTTGTCCATTGGCAAACAGGATGTTGTCTTTCCAACAGTTTATATTTCACACAAAGAAAATACAGAACAGCAAGTACAATCGAAATCAATCAAACATGAAATGCTTTTATGACAAGGCTTTATATTCTCAATGTTTCATCATGATGTTTTTTTCTGAGGCAGATTTTCACTGATTAGGCCTACTTGAACCAAAACAGAGAAACAGACAAGGACACACAGCTGCTTACGTCTTACAGACTCTGCCTCCATTTAGCCTGATGAAGTGACGTGACAGTTTTTACGAGTGCTCAGCATGGACTTTGAAAACAGGGCTTACTTTTACACCACACATATGTCTTAGCCTCTAAATGGCTTCTATTGTTGCCGTAAAAACAGGTAATCACCAGAGCTCTTTGGTGCTTGCATCCTGATTGATGTGATGACAATCAAGCAATTAGGTGTTCGGCCAGGTGGAGCGTGTGATGACTCATTTGTCCATTAGTGAGGCAGTTTAAATGGCAGTTTTTCAGATGTCAAACACTTGACTTTGTGTCAGATGTCTGTGTCTTGTGTAGAGAACAGTGTGCAGTGTGTTGCCAAAAGTGTCATGTTGAAATGCAAATTGGGTGCAAAGCAGAAAACGTGTTCTGAGTTTTGAAGACTTGAGCTGAGATTTTGCTCTCTGCGTGGCAGCTTCCATCATTGTGCTTTATGTGTTATTTTAATGTGTTAGCAGTTGAACAAAAAAAATGTGTATTAATGTGTTGCTTGTTTGCGGATGACACTAGTTCAAACAGCAAACACAAGTGTACTTGACTCCTTTAATCTTTAAATAGCTGCAAACACTGTGATGTTCTTCTGAATTATTGATGTCTGTCACATCTAGAATCATGGGATAAGGTTGGCAAAAGGCTGTACACTGACACTGCTTTGGCTGTCACAGCAACACCTAGCCTGTCCACAGTGCTCGTCATATATCTTCTATTTCTTTTAAGAGCCTCTTTGTTCATTGGAAGAGATCTGCTGAAAAATAGAAAAATCCTGATTTTCTCTCGCAATTAAACGTTGAGATTGGATTGTTGAAAGGCTGACCAGGAGCTGTTATTGTGCTGCTGGATTTCCAACATATTTATTAGATTTGGGCCGTTAACCTTGAGGTCACCTTTAGTCCTGATGTCCCCCTGAGTCGTGCTGGAGCATGAAATTGCCTTTAGCCTCAGGAGATGAGGAGACCATTTCAAGAAGTGCTATTTCCAACACAGTAAAAGTTTAACACGCTTTTGTTTTTTCTATTAGTTTTGCCGAGGGATAGGGTAAAAATGGACTCGGAAATGTAATTAATGTATTTATTACATCCAGATATTTACATGCACGGTTTTAAATAACAAAAATAATTCAATAATTAAGACTTTTCTCTTGCTGCTCCTTTATTCTTTTTTGGCGTGAGTGTGTGTTTGTTGTGGGATTGATTGATTGTTGCTGTGCTCTGTGTGAAAGCATCAGTATTTTTCATTAGAGTTTGATTCACAAATGGAGACATCAGTAGTTTCTTCTTGTCAGTACCCTTTACTGCAAATGGAAACCTGCAAGTGTCCTCAATGAATGGATTTTGTATGTAAAGGTGAAATATGCTCAGATTTCACTTCCCGACTATCCTGGGACATGTAATGACCTGGCCTGTATTGATATTTCCTTATGTGCAGACACAGCAGAGCAAATGTAAACATTTCTCTCCGCTTGTGCCTCACATTGAAAGCGGACCTTACCCGGGCCTGAAAACATATATTAAGTTGCAAAGTCCTTTTTCATTCAGATTTTCTCCGAACTGTCGACATTAAGGCGCGACTTTAGCTAAAGAAGGAAAAACATAGTTCAACTTAATTTTGGTATTGTTTACTGACTTTTCCAACACATAAAGACCAAAGTGCCACATAAGATAACACATTACAGGGAATCATACATCATCCTATATGCATAACAGATATGGGGCAGCACATGTTCAAGGTATAACAGTTGGTGTGGATAGTTGGAATTTAATTCTTTATATAAACTAAAATACAAGACCAAATGTAAAAGAAATGACCCTGACAAATATTAGTCCTTACAATTTGATTAAAAAAAGAATGAACCAATGTCCCTCTGACTTATTCAATGGTTAACAAATATGCTTGAAGTGCATCAAAAATATCTCAAAGTGAAGCTACCATTTGTGTGTCCTCTTTAGAGTTTGACGACTTGTTACCTGCCACTTTCTTAAAACATTTTAACATGTTACTGATTATAATTAAGGCACATCAGAGGTTCCTGCCTTGAGCCTGGTTTCAGAAGACTTGCTGTATTTAAATCACTAAATTCAGCTTGTATCATAATTACATTGATAATTTAATATTTCATCATATGTATGTGTATACTGATAACATCCAAGACATTTATATTTTATAACCAAACAAGATTCTTACTCACAAAACAAGCCTTGCTGCTTGCCTTTTGTGTTTTTCTGACAGCAACTGTGTATTCATGTTTAACTAAAAGCATGAGTCATTAGTGAAAAGCTCTTTTCCCACAGGGCTACCTTAATCTGAGACTGGCATGCTGATTAATAAAGCATCAGCATTTTATATTATCCTCCCAGGCTACATATTTTTGATTAGAAGTGTGATGGAAATGTTTTTTTTTAAATGTCTTTAAATGGTCTGATTCTGCCTGAAATGTACGTACAGTATGATACTGAGAAAGTGTGATGTTTTCCCCGAGGATGCTGGTGGCAAAATGTTATTTTGAAAAATCAAGGTTACGTAGGCTATATCTCCGGGGATGAACACAAATAGCCGTGAGCTATGAGATTTCTCTAAAGAGATTACTGGAGTGTGTTTTTAATAGTGTAACCGTTGAATTTCAGGGTGTATTTTTGGCTGTGTATCGGAGCCTTAATCTTGTGAAGCATCATTATACGTGCGTGTCTGCCGTCTATAAATTAATTTTGCTTAAGTTTCACATCGGTGAAATCCTACTGTACTCTCTACATAATTGTGTTATTCTGTTTCAGATAGCAGGAAATTGGAGTTCAAAGGGAGTGAATCATAAATCACCCTGACTGTAGGATTTAACTATAAAATCGAATACCACTGCCCAGGGCTCACACACACACACACACACGCACACACACACACACACACACACACACACACACACACACACACACACACACACACACACACACACACACACACACACACACACACACACACACACACACACACACACACACACACACACACACACACACCCTGTCCTTATATTCACTTGACTTTGCTGTCTACTTACAGATACTCCAGATCTGCAAAAGGAGGTTAGGCCCATTTTCCATTTGAAGTTTAGTTCGGTGCTTCCTTTGAGTTACGGAAGCTCGGATAAATCTGCCAGACGGAGCTCATAAAGGGCGACCAGATAAAAGAAGAGAGCACCGAGACGTGATAGGCTGTGTTCATTATCTCTGTGGTCGGGCTAGATGCTGTATATGCTTCAGGTTACCGCTGTCTACTAATGGACGCTACTTTCAAGCTGCTGTTTGTTTCCAGCTGCACTCCTCCAAAATGATGACTACATCCAACACATGTCAGTGCTAGAACAAGATGTAAAGTCATGGCATGTGTGCTTCATTTAAGAAACATCTTTGGGAGAAAAACCTTCTGCTTTGATCAGAGTCAACAGTCGGTGATGGTAACTGAAGGAAGATAGAGAGATGGGGATGTTTCCGATGTTTCATAATATCTGCCTTACCCTTTTTGTTATTGCTTTTTTGGGAAATCTCTACATCTAGAATAGACTCTAAAGGTTTCTGTTGGTGTCAGGCTTTGCATTTGGACTTTTATAACTGACAGGTCCTTAAAAGGGCTATATTAGACTGTGAGGACCATGCACTCCTAAAGGCATTTAAACGTTTGCCTTCTAAACGTTGTTTGAAGGCACCTGTTTGGTGCACTAAAATAATCCGCATTTACATTATTGCTTAATTGCATATAACGCATTTCCTTGCACTCTTGTTTATAGTCAGTCTGGTCATTATTTTTGTTGGTATACATTTATATTTTCAAGCTCTAGTTCTGTAATGACTTTTGTAGTGGTGTCAATGATGTTGACTTTTTTACTTTATGGCATTTATGGTAAAGTAATAGTACACTTTTTTGATGAACTGTCAGTTTAGAAATAGTGATTTAAGCAGCTTTACGGTCTGGCCTAGCTCAAACTTGATAATAGTATGATCTTAAATAGAAGATGCAATATTGTTTTATTTTTTATAATCCTTCTCACAAACCATTACAAAGTTAATCGCACAAAGCAGGGGTGAGGACCCTTTAAACTGCATGTGGGGGAAAGGGCACACAAGGCGAACGTGCAGTCAGCGCTGCTCCTCCCTTCAGGATTGGCAGCATCCTCGGCAGGAGGACCCCTCGCTCGGCGTTGCCATGGTTGCAAAGGTGGAGAGGGTGAGGCTGTTTGAGCTTTGGGAACACACACATACACACACATACACACACACACGCTGCTGCTTGCTGGTGACTCTGACGGCCATCTGGAGATGACGCAGCTCTCCTCTCCTGTCTGTGCTTTGTCCACTATGAAAGCATTTATTTGACTCCTAATGAAAATCACCCTTTCCTGTTCCAGGGGTTCGTTTGCTAATGACAGACCTATTCACTATCGACTAGTTTGTTTTTCCGCTCCTCTGTTCCCAAAGGACATCACAACAGGTCTACCCCCCCTGAGCACATCACCACTGTGTTGACAAGCCATCGATCATCCTCTGCCGCTCCGCCCCTCCCCTCCCCCCCACCTCCACAGACCTGTCAACAGTGCGTCAGCAGGCCGCTGCCTCTCTAGTGATGATGCACTGTATTATCACACGAGCTGACAGTGGATATTATTCAGTGTTTGAATACAAAGGAGCCTTATTGCTCCCTGATGAGACGAGGATCCTGCAGAACGGCTGATGCAGAGCTTCAGTCTCCTGTGGTAGATTCAAACGTAAGTGGTAAGCCTCCATGCAGGCATTTAAAAAATTGTATTCACATCACGTCCAAAAGCCTCTTCTCTTTTCTTTGATATATTCATTTTAACTGTAGCTGCGATCTGTGTGGTCAAAAGTTAGCAGATTAAATATTCATGCATTCAAATAATCTCCTCTTTTTCGTTCTATTTGATCTTCTGCTTCTTGATGTCAGTCATATCCCCGCACAGGAGATTTAGACGTAACTTTATTTTTTAACTTAAGGTGAGTGTGTCACTAAATATAACTGTCTTCTAACTTGCCTAGTTCCCATTTCATTTTGTTCCAATGTGAGGTGTGTGTGTCTCAGTTTTTTTGATTAAAGCTTCAGGCTATGTTTTCTATAATTAGAAAATTAACTTTTATCGTTGTGTGGTTGTTACACAGCAGTGCAGCTTTTTGGGAGGGAGGAAAGAGCAAGCATTATAGATCGAGCGTTGTTTGCCTTTGTTGACATCCCAGAGTTTTTGTCATTGTTGTTTAAAATGCCAAGCACGTGCAGGAAACCATTTATGATGGCTTTTCAATGAACTGTTTCTGTATTGCCACGAGAGACCGTTGTGTTCCAATCAATGCACCAACGCCACTCTGTACTGTTGACATCAACATACTGCTGTGCCTCCAGCATAGTTAAAGCCTAAAATCCTACTTGAACAAAAAAACAAAACAACAAAAACCCAAGTTGCTATGGTTTCCTACACAGCTTTAGTAACTGAAACCAGCCAGCTGCCACTGCTAAAAGCGTCACATTCAGATCCAGGAAGAGGAAGAAAATGTCAGCTCTCATTAGGATTGGAAAGGTTACACGGTCACCTTGGGTTTCTGACCTGCAGACACTGACAAAAGTCTTATTCCTGGCAGATAGGGACAATAAATCATCAGGAGCATCACTCTAATTGTCAAATTTAATTCAAGAAAGGGGAAATTTAAAAGGTCCCCTATTATACTGTTTTTCATCAATATATTATAGGTCTCAGATATATACAAAACCTGTCTTTGAAGTGTTTGGCTGAAATACCAAACAGACCACCCGTTGTAGCATCCCATAAACCCCTCTGTTTCAGCCCTGTTTCAAAAGTGCTGATCCTCTGTCTGTTGCTTTAGATGAAAATAAGGAGCCCCTCCCCACACCCCTCTGAGAGATGTTTGGTTAAAAAAAACACAGTGGTACTCTAGGAGGAGATTCAGGTGATAAGGTGGGGGGGGGGTTACCTTGGTTGGTGATTGGCTAATGGTTACACAAGCCAAAAAATCGTTAAATAGAGACAAAATCTGATCAGCTCAAAAAGAGAGGGGTCTTTTTTCTTGAAACTTTCAGAATCTCTTTACGCAGAGGGGACACATGTTTATATAAAAGACATGACAAAGTGGATTTAGCATAATAGGTGGCCTTTAAATGTAATTATAACGGTTGCAGAGAGTGTGTGGAGAAACCAGAGCTTGTCTTTCAGTTGTCATGCCCGTTCCTCCAGCTGCATTGATGTTCTATTGAGTTGCAGTGTCTTTGAGCAAGACCTTGGATCTTCTCTTTGACTGAGTGTCATGTATTCTATTACTTCGCAGCCCTGCCTCATGTTTACAAATGTTCCTTTTTTTTCGAATCAAACAAGAAAATCATCCGGCGTAGATCATTAATAATGAAGACAGAACTTAAAAGCAAGTGAAGGAAATCTCCGTCAGCTAGAATTAGAGCAGCAGAGCGGAGCTGCCATTTCTCCCGAGCCCTCTCGCAGTCGTTCTCTGGGCTGAGACCAGGCAGCAGTAATCCGTTGTGTCACACGGGCAGCTACGCTTATCGACCACACCATGATACAGCAGCGACACACCCCTGAGAGGCCTGCAGACACACACGCAAGCACAAAATGGAACTGGTACAAAAACACATGAAAACAGAGAGAATGGCAAGGAAAAGGCAGAGCTGCAAAGTCACCAGGGTCATACACAGTGTAGTGAGAACTGGAGGGGACAACAGGAAAAGCCACTGTAGCTTTTGTACATGTGTAGCAACCTTTGTGTGAGGAAAAGGATAGTGTGTGTTAGTGTTTAGATCTCTGTACTGATGCAGTAGCTGAGCTTTCATCATTATCTGGCCTGAAAAGAAGCTGAAGTCAGAGTTAGATAAGATTTATTTCACTCATGTCTTTCATTTATGTATGAAGCAACAGCCAGGAGCAGTATAGCGTTAGTATCATCTAGCCTCTCTCAGTCTAAAGATGACACAATCTGCCTGCCAGCATCTTTAAAAAGCACTTTAAATGTTACATCTCTTTTGTTTAATTTGTATACATTACAGCAGCCAAGTTCAATCAGTCACACATAACATAAATAACACATGTTAACTTTTAATCATGTTCCCTGGCTCCTACAAAACTAATTTTAACTAAACCTCTATAGGGAAACCAATATTTTCCCAGGTTCAGTCTTCGTTCACTACATTACTGCCCTGAAGCCAGAAAAAATAATGAAAAATCTGCCATCAATTATTTATTTCCCAGTGTTTTAAAAGACAACATGTCTGCTGTGACATAAGTCCGTTGTTCAGCCCTCTCCTGCCTGGAGCTAAGGCTTCAGATGAATAACACATGAGACCTTATGTACATTCAACAACAGGAGAGGACAGTTTTGTCCCTCCAGCCATATATCTGTTTACTTCTGCAGGAAAGCTCAGCATGAAGGTGACCCGTCAGACGAGTTGTTGCTGCATCTCAGTCTGAGTTGATTGTGTGTGTGTGTGTGCCTGGTTACTTACCTCTTGTGTAGAGGCACATGTAGGTCATAGTCATTGTTGAGCTTCTGTTGGGCCCATTCTGTATCGCGCAGCTTTTCCTACGTCTTCATCTCCAGTCAATATTCCTCTCCTGTTCCTCTAAGCCAGAAGTCAGGAGTCTGAATGAGACTCAGGGCTCTTGGGACGAGAGGGAAAAAGATTGCTTTTCCCTGAGCTGGGAGTTGAGCGCTGACTTCCGTGATGATGTTCATTGTGGAGCTTGCGTGGAGCCGCGATGGGGGGAGATAATGATTGTTTGGTGTAGCGGAGGTGGAGGGAATGGGGGAGCACTATTGAGTGATTCGATATTCTGGAGCTGGCAGGCTGTCAAATCGTACCCGACTAAGACAGGAAAACCTAACTGCGATGATTGATGTTCCTCCCCTCACCAGATTGGCTGTTGCATCATGGGAATACAGAGAGTTTATTGCTGAATGTGTTGAGGAAGGCATCTTGCTGTGCTGACTTTATGGCTCATGTGTTGAGACAAACGTATACACATCATCAGCACAGGGAAAACTCTGACTGTCTCTTAGCTGAATATCCATCGTGTTATATTGTTGTAGACCGAATTTTGGCATCATATCCATGTGAAAATCTATTTTTTTTTACATTTTATTTTGAATATTTAGTCTTTTTTTCAGCTTCAACAGGCACATATTAAGGTAAAGAGATTGTTGTTTTAAAAGTGCATTGCTTTTTTGTCCAATGGGGGGCAGCATATACTGTAAGCTGTAAAATTGAAATGCTGATCATGTTTGTGAACGGGCACATATTTAGTCATCAAATAGACATGGAACAACATAAGATTGTTTGGGGTTATGTTTCTGGCAACCTGAAAAAGTTCATTAATGACTCTTTTATTTAAAGGGGACCTATCATGCAAAACGCACTTATGTATGTCTTTTATACATGAATATGTGTCCCCGGTGTGTCAGGGAACTCCCCAAGTGTCAGAAAACACAACCCTCTCTCTTTTCCTCCATACCCAAATCTCTAAAAACGGGGCTGCAACGGATCTGATTATTATTTGAATTTTTCTGACGTCAGAAAAGGGGTGCTCTCCGCCTATATGGGCAACTCTTCACCTATCAGGGGAATGAGAGACCGCTCGAAAGCGCTGGAGACGCTGTAGTACATATGCCAGGCCTGTAAGTGGCGCTGTATTCTGCCACAAAAGCAGAATCAGCCCTTGCAAAAACAGTTTTTATATAGGTATGGCCCTACAATATATGTTTCAAATATAGCATGCTAGGTCCACTTTAAACTCTATCGTTGTTTTCTACTGTGCCAACTCCTTTAGAGCTGTGGCTGGAAACGGTTCTGATGAGAGTTGTAAACGAGCACAGTTAGCTTGTGCGCTTTAAAACCAAAACGGTATGTTGAAAGATGCTGAAACACTCCACAAAGTTTCGGGGAACTGCAGAGGAATGGGACAGAGATGCCGACACTACAAGTGACATCTTTCACATGATCAGACATAGACGTCTGTACGCTGGCTTTGCTGTGTTCTTCCTATGGAGAGAGTGGTGCCCGAGACGCTACAAATGAAATACCTGCTCTATGTGATGGAGACCCTTTTTGATGATGTTTACCTGTGCTGCGCTTGGCCCTATCTCTCGGTGAGCTAAGAACACATGTTTCGATGTGTGCCAAATAAGCTCAACATGAACAGAATCCATTAGCAGGCACATTCAACATTGTGCAAAGCCTTGGGGGTGATAAGATAAGATAAGATGAGTGGTTATTGATGGGTGACAGGGTTAACCCTTGGTTGTGCAGCATGATTGCTACATGCACAAAGGACTGTCCTATAAGCGCTTAGTGCTGTGCCGAGTGAGTCTGTGGCTGTGATCTTACAGGTATTAGCTTCACTGGTTCTTTTTCCCTTTGACCTCCCAGGCATTCATGGCTCGCCTGTGGCTGTATGAGAAACGCTTTTATCAATCCAGAAGATGATGTTGTGGATAATTTGCCCCTGGGAGAAAAGTAGAGGGGAGATGGGATAAACAAACCTTGGTAAAAAGCGCCATAAAGTGGCTCAGCTCTGTGTGGTGTGTAATGCTGATCTGTGCTGAATGGCAAGTTGCAGCTAATGGCTCAGGTAAGTGCTTCAGTGCTGATTGTTGTGAAGAGACCGGGAGCTTTAGCTTCATCCCCGCCCTCGCTCCCCCACTCTTGGGATGTGTTTCAAAGTTTGATGCGGACGTCAAAGGCTGTCGGACATCGTGTTCTGCCTGATTCTCCCTCAGGACTCTGACTTGACCTCCTCTGGTGGGACGGGGGCGCAGTCAAGTTCTTTTTGGCCTTTCGGGCTCTTTTTTTGATGACTTGTCTTTTACAGAAGGGTGCCATATAAATAAAGTTTTACTTACTTACTTGCATGAGAAGAGCTGCAAAGGTGGATCTATACATAGCGAACCAATACAATAATTAACAACTTTTCTGTTAATTTATCTAAATTATCTGATTCTAGCTCCTGAGATGTGAATATTTTCTGGTTACTTTACTTCTAAATGATTAAATTATATGAATAATATCTTTGAGTCGTGGACAAAACAAGACATTTGAGGACACCATATTGGGTTTTGGCAAACACTGATTTACATTTTTCCCCATTTTCTGGCATTTTACAAACCAAACATCAAATCAATTTAATAAAAAAAATATATATCAGGTTAATTGTCAATGAAAATAACTGATAATTGCAGGCCATTAATGCAGGGCAGCGTTTTAGCTTTAAAGGTCCATGCCAACACACACACACACACACACACACACACACACACACACACACACACACACACACACACACACACACACACACACACCCACGTGGGCACTTCAACCTTAATGTGTATCTTAGGGCCGGGATGCTGACTATGGAATTATTGTCTCACTGAGAGCTGAGGTGTGTCTCGTTTATGATCCGGTCATTATTCACTTCTCTCTCTGCATCTACATCACTCCTCCTTCGCCCTTTCCACATGCAGCCATTCCGTCACAATGAAATCTCGCAAGTTGTCCCGGGTGGAGAGACTGTGGAGGGTGAGTGTGTTAAATCTCCTCAGGTACACGTGTAACCCGTGCTTGCTGTGTTTGCTATGAATAGCATTTTAGAGGCTGTCTTCATTCTAATTATGTTTTTAATCAATCTGTTGTTGAACACTTGAAGGGCATTTTCAAAAGTAATTAGCTGCTTCTGTGCATGAGGAAAATGTCAGAGCTACTAATTTATTTCTTTTGCTTTCAAACAGTCTGATGATATAATGAGCACTTCCGATGACAGCGGTGTTGTAAGTTGTTGTTGGTTTTGTTAGCTGCAAAACACAGTCATTATCTCTAAAATCGTTGTTTTTCAGTTGGTAGTTCAGTAGTCAGCTGGTAAATATAAACACCAGGCTCTCTGGGGACAAGCTGAAGGGCAGCTTGGCGTTATAAACATATATTTAATGGTAAAATATTGCAGTTCCTACTGTTGTTATTTCAGTTTTTTCAGAATGACTTACTCTGCTGCAGTAAAATGTAAAAACTAAAACCAGACACAAAGTATCCTGCGTAGAAATGTCTTAATGCACTTTTCCTAAAGGCATTCATAATGGTTAAGCAAAGGCTTCACTGTACAGCACAGAGTGCTTCCCCAGACCTTTCAGGCATTATCAGCATTTTTCACTTAGATAAATATTTATTATTCAGCCAAGTCAACAGAGTTGGACCTCGACAGCTCAAACTTCTAGTATAGAGCAACTGACCATTGGGAGACATAGCGTTATTAGACTTTTATGTTTCTAAAATTGTTTTGAATCTTAAAGCATCAGGTTATTTAAACTCGTGGCAAGCTTTTTCTTAGTTCAACTGCAACTGGATTTCATTTCTGTAAACACCTGAAAAATGGGGTTAGGGTTAGATTCTTTTAACAAAATGGTTGATTTTTTTGTCCTTGTTTTGTGTAAATGTGGGATGTCCTTGTTGCCGACGGATTTAGGAAACTATCACTCAAACACAACATTTCTACTTTGTGTCTTTCTAGCGACCTTTATGGCAACAGCCATTTCTCTGTACTTGTCTACTCTCAAACTATAAAAGGATTCCAGGTGACAGGGGGTAAGCAATTGATAAACAAATTGTTATTTTGTGACATATTCCTTTTACATTACATGTAATTTGTTAGACACTTTTATCCAAAGCGACTTACACACATTCAGTTCTGTGGACAATCCCCACAGGAGCAATTTTGGGTGAAATGTCCCAGGGACGCAACGACATGCTGACTGAAGTGGGACTCGAACTTGCTATCCCCTGATTTGAAGTCCATCACTCCATCCACTGAGCCACAGACTCTGTACCGTTCCGGCAACAGCCATTTCTCTGTCTACTCTCCTTTAAATACTTTTTATAACTTTACCCAACCTACTGCTGTTAAACTCTGACTTTAATAAAAATTGTCAATTGTTTAACAAATATTTTTGCAATGAAGCTGTGCATGTGTGACAGATTCAGCAATACTATATATTTAAGGAAGATATTATTCATATATATTTTTTTTTTGGTTGCCACTTTAGAGCTCAGCAGCGCAATATGTTTCTCTTGATGCTATCAGCGTCACGCAGGGAGCGGGAGGCAACAATGAGACACTGTCTGGCTTTATAAGAGTCAGGCTACAGCTTAGCGGCGGATACTGATCTGGGTATCCTGGGATTTGTCATTGATGCCTGAAATATGCATTCATTTTAACATGATGCAAGTTTGACACAAGTGTTTTAAAACGTCATCCAAATCCGCTGAGGCTGAGCTCTGGCAGTGAGCTGACGGTGAACAAGCTGTCACAATATTTTATATTTTCTGTGCTCCAAGGACACTGCTGGTAAAACTCCTTCTACTCATGCAACTACTTCAAATAAAATGTAAAATCATGAGTGATCCTATCACTTTCAAAATGTACTGACTTTTCCTAGTGTTACCATGAGACATAGACATGGTAGCTTTTAAATCAAATGTATACTATTAATACAAATTGGATGGATTATAATAAAGCTTTTTACACATATTCATGCCCTTCAGAATGAATTAACTTAATTAGTTAATTAGTCTAGACTAACATTAAATATGTGCAATACTTAGTTCTATGAAAAAAGAACTGCAAAACTAATAATAACATTCCCCTCAGCCTCAGCTGTACTTTGTCTTATGTGCTAATTAGCCAATGTTAGCATGCTGACAGACTGCACTGAGATAATTAACATAATAAACAGTATTCATGCTAAATATCTCATCTCATTATGGCAATAGAGTCGTATTCTTGTTATAGCAAATGATCAAGTTTAAGGGTTGTTCCCTCAAATTAAGAAATACATTTTTCACCTAACTGCCAGTGCTTTGTGGCTATGATGGTAGTTTGTTTTATTTGTCCAAGGAGGCGTGTGGCGCAGTGGATAGAGCGTTGGTGTTCGGATCAAGGGAGCACAGGTTCAAACCCCACTGCAATCAGCATGTCGTTGTGTCCCTGGGCAAGACACTTCACCTCAAATTGCTCCTGTGGGGATTGCCCACAGTATTGAGTATGTAAGTTGCTTTGGATAAAAGCGTCTAACAAGTGACATGTAATGTAATGTCCAAGCTTTGAGATATCTGTCTCTGATCTTTGCATTCATCCAAAAACAAAACAAATTATAAATCAACTGCATCTTGTTTTTTTCAAAGCTGTGAGCAATTTTTTGTATTCTACCTGAAAAGAACTGGCTTGGTGGCAGACATCTCAGAGAAAACCATTTTAAAACCCGGGGAAAAAAAGACCTTAAGATCATTGAGGTTAACTGAGAGTGATTCAGTTTAAATAACACTAGAATAACTTTGCTTCTTTAGGTGGGCAGCATGGATATCTTTATCTCTGAGAGTGCTAGAGAAATACAGGTCTGTGCCCACGTGTGCATAGTCTGTAAAATGCTTCATTAAGGTCCTAAGTACTGATAGAGAGAATAATAAAACAAAAGTAGATTGGATTTCTTATTGTCTTTTGAGGATGGGGGGTCATTTGATACTCGGGATGATGAAAACCTTTTCATACCTGGGTAGGGATGAAATACAATTCATTCAGACGCTTCTAATGTGCCTTTAATCACTCCTCTCTGTACCTCTACTGCGCCATTCTTAAGAAGAATAGAGCAGCACTGGTTTATTAATTATCTTAAACTGGTCTGTAATTCATTATCACTTCCTTTGGGCTCACTGAATCACTTTTTTTACTCCTGTGTCTTTTGTTTATTCGATGATTTGTAACTCCCCCCTCTGAATGTACAGCACACACTGCTGCTAATTCTTTGTTTATTGCTATTGTTTGTGATTCATGTCCAACTCATTTCCATAACAACTTGCCAAAATGCAGTGTTCATTCTAAACTTTGTTCTCCTCTTACGTTTTACGACCCTCTTGCAAAGCCATTGATGAGCACACATAAAGTTCATGAGGCTCGTAAGTCTGTTTAATGAGAACTAGATGAGCAGATGGGTTAATGCTCTGTAAATGGATGCTGACTCACCCCCCTCATCTCCTTTGGTACGTATATGCCCATGTGCCATGCTTAATGACCAGCTTTACTGTTTTCTTGTTGACATTGTGTTTTTTCATCCGAGGCAAATCCCCACTGAAGAGCTGCACTCAATTTGTGTTGGCTTCATTGATTTTGAAGACAAGTACATTAAGCTTCAATTAGCTGTCTTCTTCGAAATACCATTTTATTGGAACTAGTTATTTTAGTCATGTGGCTTCGCATTTTGACGAATAACTGATTGAACTCTTTGTTGGTAGAAAGTGAGTTGTTTGTAGATCTTTTCTGTCTTGTACTTAGATTTTATTTTATAAATAGATTGTAAAATGTAACAGAAGATTGTGTGACAAATCATTATAATATGTGTGGTCTTAATAGAAGTTTACAAGATAAAGAAAGGTAGGTATTTATTGGATAATGAGAAATATTTGAGTGATTCATAAAAACGTATAAATTAGACAAAAAAATAAGAATAAACACTTAAAAATAATAAACACATCTATTCAAATCTAATTTAGATAAGCCAGTTTTTCTGTCTTCTAAGTTTTTAAACTGTAATATCTTGGAAATACTGCAAAATGTTATTGAGGTTTTGGACGCAGCTGTTTTGAGCGGAGGTTAGAGTGTTTTCATGGGAACATGGGAGTATAAATGGATTTTCTGAGATCTACTGCCGAGGCCAAACTGAGAGCCTCCATTATTAGCAACCTTGGCACGGTAATTCTGTTCCCCTCACATGTAATTTCCGCTTTCCCCTGGAAGAGTACTCATTTCGTTCCCCAAGGCTGTCATTTCTCACAGACAATGATCTGTATGGATCTTTTATTTCTGTTTGAGTTTGGAGGCGTTTACAGAGATACCTTTTCCGCTCTGCTCGGAGGCGTGTTGTGCAGTCGTGATAATCCTTTTCCTCAGGGGAGAGTTTCTGAGTTATGGATGCAGGTGTGGGAGAGCTAGTGGGATGTGATTGTTAAGGGTTTACAGGAGCGACGATTTTAGGATATCTGCATTCCACATACATTTTATGGAGCACACAGCAGAAAGGTAGACTGTTGAGTATACAATAATTCAGAGAAGGCAACATAAAACTGCCACAATGCAAAGTGAATAATGAAACTGGAAAAAAACTAAACCATAAACAATCAGGAAACATATTCAGTGCCTTGTTCTTTTTACAATTATGCTGGTTGAATAATACATTATATTTTGCACAAAGGGTCCTTTGAACATGCAAATCAACTGATGAAGTGAATGTACTTCATGTTTTGATAATGAAAAATGACAAGAAATTAGACATAAACTGGAAAAAGTAATATTTTCTGTAACCTCCACCTTCTCTTTAGATTTCAAACTTGACATATTGTATTAGATGGGATAGAGGTGGCAATGGTATAGTAATAAACAGCCTTGTTTACAGTTCAGTTGAGGAAAATAACATGTCAGCATAACGAGAACATTTTAAGCTATACAATACATTTAAGTTCTGTTGTTCTTACTTAATGAGAAAGTTTAGCAGTAGGGCAGCCTTCCCAGAAAACAGTTAAGTATTGATGTGGGTCAAGGAGAGAGGTATAGAGGCTAGGGAAGGATGCAGAGTGGATTTTTTTTTTAAAGCGTTGGTTTGTGTGTGTGTGTCTGTGTGTGTCTGTGTGTGTCCAAACAATTCAAGTGTAGACAGTGGTAGATTAATTGCTTCCCCCTGAAAGCCTTCTCTTGGTAAAAGACCAATAATGAGTCTGATTAAAAACTTGTGGACTTGTTAATTACCCCTCTGTACTGCCCAGACAGTGAAAAACGGCCTCTGCCTGCAGTCTGAAAACGTATCAGCCTTTCATCACTCCGCGAAACTCAGCCGTGTTTTCTCTGGGCCGGATTGATTACCTTGAAGCATACAGTAATGATCTGTGATGAACTGGAGTGAGGCCCAAACGCTGGCTCTTTCCTTAACCTGTGATTTACAGCCGCAGCCCAGCAGACGGGGAGTGGAGATGCAAACAGCAGTATTTAGACACGGGGGGCCAGAGGGCGAGGGGGGGTGACTGATGATTGAGTCGGCCGAGCTGACAGCAGTAAGCAGGGCTGAATGGAAACAGCTTGTTCCTCCATCAGCGGCCATCGGTGATTGATAGGATTTATTGGCTTTGTGAACAAGAACCATTTAAAATTACAGACGTGCAGCTTTATTTTCATTTGTTTTCTTTACCGAGTTTCTTTGACATCATTTGAGTGGTCCAAATGCTGTAAGCGAGGCAGAGCTGTTCAAGTTCAAGTCCCCCAAACACACACATTCAACCATAAACAATAAGGAGGCTAAATAAAGTTCTGATTGGTCAATTCAGAACATGTGACACATTGTTAATCCAGTAGTACAGACCGCTGTCAACGTCTGTAATGACTGTTGCTAAGGAGGATCAAGAAAAAGAAAGGAAAAGAGGTTAACATTTAAAACATTCGTAATAATGAAACATTTCCACACAAATCATAATGTTTTGCAAATGATTTCCCACAGGTTGGGAACCGCTGCAATACAGTATACACCTCCCTTAAGAACATGTGGACTACACACTTCATAGGCTACAATTATTTAATTGGTTTTATTTGTCATATTTTTTAATCTAAAGTTAAGGTTTTATAGCAAGTGTAGTTCATTGCTGCTGCACACACACACACACTGCGCAGTTACTTTGTAAGAAATACAACAAATGTGCAACTTGTTTTAAAAGAAGTCAATCAATAATAATTGCAACCTGGATCTGGATTCAGAGCGGTTAAGTTTGTGACCTTGCTGAGGAGTTGGAGATGTGCAGCGTGTCCCCTCCAGCTCTTCTTCTGACAGATCACTCTGCTACTCCCAACTGTTTACTTCCCGCAATATTTTTGCAAAAACAATGGCATAAACGTATTAAGTAGTTGTCCTCTGCTCCAAAAACCCACATTTCCTGGAGAAAATGCAGAGGAAATGACATCAGTGTCCTCAGCTCTAATGAGAGGATTCACTGGCCAAGTATAAAATAGAAAGTGAAAAGGTCATATTGAATATGCTGAACATTAAATATGGGTTGCTGAGAAAGACAAAACAATAGCACCCAGCTAAGACTAAATGTAAAAAATGATTAGCTTTGCAATGAGATTTACCTTCGTTGACGATATTATATTCATCTCGCAGCAATAAAGCTTGTCTGTTCGATGGATAAAACCCACAGGGATGCATTTATGCAAGAAGACATGGTGGATAATGGCGTGCTGCCTGGCATTGTTGGATTTAAGTGGCTGCGGCTGTGTGAGGCTTTCTGCTCTGCTTTTGGTCTGTGCAGAGCGCGGCTGATAATGATCGGTCATCAAACAAAACTGAACTGGCTTTTGTTAACCGTCCCCATTTCTCCCTCGCTCTCTTTATTTTCACTCTGAACTGACAGACTAATGGCCGATCGAAGGCAGAGTTGGCCTAGGATTTACATTTATATATCCTTTATAGGCCAATGCAAAATGACATGATTCGCCTCTTTAATAACGGCATGGCCCCCACGTATCTGCAAATTAATGTCCTCATAATAAGCTCTAATTTTGCTTTTATAATAAAAATATACACAGGAGTAGAAAGGAACAGAGAAATGTGTTGAATATTTATTTTCTTTCTTTGCCAAAATGAAGATGTCAGACAGCTAGTGATCACTGGGGGGAGCTAGCACGCAGTTGAAGACTTCCACATTGTTTATTGACAGATAAATACATGGCTGTTTGTTAGTCCCCTAGACAGAAAGCAGGGGGGACAAGAGAAGCTGTCAATAACTTTAAAACATTTATTGCTTGGTGTAAAGTGGTTGTTTAAGGGCTTTAGATTTACTTGACAGGGCTGCCTAGAGATGCTGTCTCAGGCAACATAAAAAACACTAAATGCTAGGGCTGAATATATATGAACATATCAATTGTTTGATAAAGATGTGGTTTAAAGCACAACAAAGCCTCTGCTGACTCCCTCTGACCTCACATTTGTTTTACTTCTCCAATTAAGCCTGATTGTCTGTTATTTGTTTCTTGTTGTTGAAAACTACGTGCAATGTGTTGTAATGATCAATTGTCGTCCCCCTGACTGTGTTCGGGTTTGTTCTCTCGTTTATCAGAGCTTGGTTGGAGCCCCCGATGTTTGCTTTTTGTGTAATGCAGTGTTTATCTTGTTAATGCGCTCTTGTTTCCTCTCACCTCTCTTTGTTCAAATTGTCGTGCTGCTAATTGCCAGGCGTCTGCATTGTCTGACAGCGAGGTGTGTTCAATCTGTCACTGATTGACAGTTGGAAGCATGGTGAGGGGAGACAGACTTTTTACCTTATTTATTAGACTATTTATGCCGAACAGACAGAAAGCACATGCTCTTTTATCTGAAATTGGATTTTTTGAATGTACATTATTTCTGTGTTTATGTGTCAGTCGAGCTGTCCACAGCAGTGGTGCTGAAACGAGTCCTGCAGCTCCCTCAGGGCATGTGTGGAGCAGTGCCAAATGTTTGGTAATGGCCTTTTAACTTTCATGATCATCGTGCCACCAAAATGTGTGTGTTTCATCTGTGAAATTAGGTAACGTTATCTTTGCCCCAAGATACTTTTTCCTCTATGTTATCTCAAACACAGGGTTACTTTTGCGCTTCAGTTTTTCCATTTGTATGTAGGATTATGGATAATACTGAGCAGATTTACTTGAAAGTTGATGTAAGCGTGAAACATTGGCCAAGAATGAACCAAATACATTTTCAAATCTTGAGGCGGATAAACACATTTTTTACATTTTCATTTAGATTGTTAGTTAGGGAATTTGGCCTTGTTGGAGGTCTGTACTCTCATATAGTGTGCCTATTCTTTTGATTTAATATGCAAGTATTTTTCCTTTGTATCTGCGTTGTATCTATATCATGCTGTTGTGAGACTGTTTAAAGGCTTATCTGATTCTGAATATCTTTCTAGTTTATATATTATATATATTTGTTAATTTAATTTCTTCCTATTATAAAATCTTTTTTTAGTCAGCCTTTCTTTTTTTCTATTCATCTTAACCCCGTTACGCTTAGAGGCAACAGACAACAGGAATGTTACCTCTGGTGGTTGTGCTGTAATAAACTGCCCATTTTTTTTTCTGTAATCCTTTTAGTATTATCGAATAGTTGATAGTTTACTGACATTGTGAAGTAATCTGTATTATGTAAATGTTCCGGTGACGGCCGACACACGAGTTACTGAGGTTCTTGTGTTGACCGGGCAGGATGGATCAGTTCATGTGCACTTACATGTGTTTTAGTTTAGGCATCCTTTTATGTCCATGCTTTTAAAAATGTTTAATAAATTGCAAAAAGATAAAAACATAAGTGATTTGAACGATCTGACTGTGGAATTGTTATTATGACCAATTTGAAAAGACCTGAGAGTGCAAATAACATTAACTGTTAACAAGTAATGTACAATAGCACTTTTTCTGAGACCTTTTCTCCAACATATGGACAGAACTGGAAGAAAACTAATCGTCTTCAGTTTTCTAATCTCTTCCGTGTCCCTGGATTTAAAAATAGACATTACCAAGTCATTGTTATATCCATCTGGGAATTGCCCAGTTTTGATTGAAACATGAATAAAACATGAGAAAAGGAGCTGTACTTTTTAAGAATACATTATCAAGGTTATATACTGTACATCCTTACAGAAAGTGGTGTTGAAATTGTTCATAGTTTCAATTTAACTGATGAATACAGGAATTATTAATTGTGTTAGCAACTACAGGATCAGAGATAATGTATTCCAAAAAGTTCATATTAGTGGGAGACATTGACCTTCGGTTTTTATTACTACTATATAATATAAACTATGTAGCTGTTTCCAAATTATACAACCCTTTCCTTTAGCCTAGGATAAATCTTGAATGTTATAGTTTGTTGTGAAATGCATTTATAATCAAGCTTTCAATTGATTTATTAAGTGAAACCTTTTAATGAGTCTTTATGTATCACTATGCCCCCATCCTCTACTCATTCATTTCTAAAACACTTTTATCGAGAGACATCAATCATATTAGTTATAATTGATCTAACTGTTTCCCTAAGGCACCAGAAGGTCGAGATTGCAGAGGGTTAGGAGAGGTCTGATCTCAATACATTTAGCGAGACTGAAGATGCCTATTAGGTTTACATTTTATTCCAAAACTAGGTTGGCATGCTTGGCAGGTTCTGTCTCTGTTTAGCCAGTGACTTCGCACAAACTTGGATTACATGAGCAGTGGCTTTCTTAAGTACTTTCTGCAGAGGCTTTAAGTTGTTTTGCACCTGGGTACCAGCCGGGCCTTGCCCCTCAACACACTTAAAGATTTCAGTCTTTAACTCTTTTAGTGAAATCTTCAAAAATCAGAGGAACAAATCAGGGTATTCCCTAATGTAACCTGGGCTCATAACATTGAACGCACTGTACTGTACTTGTGTCCAATCTAACCAAAGGATACGACAGCACTTTTTTCTTCATGTTCATAATTACCGAGTAGGTAATGAGTGGAGGTGTTACCTGAGTAATAACTAAATTGCACAGTTCAATTTCCTTGAGCAATCAGAAAATGTCATGATTTAGTTTAGTCATGAATTATTAATACATTCATGTTTACTGTTCTGTTAATTAATAGATCCACAAGAAAGAGAATGCACCCCCACTGTGTGTGAAAACCATAATTACCCCTCAAGATGATCATAACAGCACGGCTGCGCATTACACCCAAGACATTTTAATAAGAAGGGAGTCTTATTTCCCTCATACCTATGCCAACACATTCCTCTCTGGGACTGACTCACATCACAGACTTTCTTTTTTTCTTATCCAGTTCCTTTCCCTCAAACAGATGACGGGTTCAAAAGGCCAGGAGCTCTGCAGAGAATGTGCATGGCTTCTGAAGGAAAATCTTTCTATAGAACAAGAAGGCTTAATGCCTGTGTATGTTTATGTGTATGTATGTGTGTGCGCACATGCAGCAGAAATAGGAAGGCAAGCTGTGAAAACAACAGTGTGGATTGTGTGTGCAGAGATGTGACACACGGTTAGAGCACAAACATTGTTTTGTTATGAACTGGAACTATTTCTGCTCTATATGTGGGAGGACGGTAGCGCTGCTTCTCAAGAGCAAGGCTAGCAGCAGTCCTTTGTTTTATTGGCAGACAATACAGCAGTATTGGCACACAATATAGTGGAGAGAATATGATTTTTAAGGGTTTATATGCAAACAGTTTCTCTCCTGCTCCAGAATCTGCAATGCACAGAACCCAGTCAGTAAGACGAGACTAAAAATCACACCCAACAAGAACCCCACTGATACCTGAAAGTATTTTATTCTTCTTGCATTGATTCCTGTTTCCATTTCCTGTGTAATGGACTTGCCTGTAATGAGTGCCCACAGTGATCTGATCTGAACTGACAGCTCTCCATATTATCAGTAGCTGCAAGCTCGGAGCACAGCGGCAGGAGGGGGGGAGCCCGGTACAACTCAATATAGGTCTAGGTGGGAAGGACAAAACCTTGAGCTCTCCTTTATATCACACTGCGGGGTCCAAAAAGAGAAAAGAGAGAAAGGGCAAGGCAGTAATGGAAATGGTTGCATGCAGTTTCAGAGTGAGCTGCTGAGCCTTTTCCACCACCTGGAGCTGCACGTTTTGTTAACAATAGGCTGCTTTTACTATTCACTTTTCACTTCTTTTTGGCCTTTTCTTATGTCTATTGCGTCACGGTGCTACAATTAGAAGAAACTTTTTGTGAAAACATATTTTAAAAGTGACTTGATAGCACTCTTAATCACTGTTGCATTTGATAGGATTTTAGTAGGCTAGCTGATTCATGTCTCCAAATAAATGCTGAGTGAGTCCTAATACAAATCCAAAATCATGCAGATTATGTGTGAGTTATAGAAGCTGGTTGAGCTGTGGCGATGACACTGTACTCTGAAAGACAATCAGGACCACCCACGAGATCTCAGCCGTCCACAGTCTGAGCCTCGCGCTGTCTGCACCCACGGTCTCTCCATTATGCCCGCGAAAATCACTTGATATCCCCGAACACTCTGAAATCGCCCTCTCACACACACACACACACACACACACACACACACACACACACACACACACACACACACACACACACACACACACACACACACACACACACACGCTCCCTCTCTGTCTCTATTCTCTCCCCTCTCTCTGTCCCTCTCTCTCTCCCTCTCCCTCTCTCTCTCTCTCTCTCTCTCTCTCTCTCTCTCTCTCTCTCCTCCTCTCCTCCTCCTCCTCTCTCTCTCTCTCTCTCTCTCTCTCTCTCTCTCTCTCTCTCTCTCTCTCCCCAGTCTGCGCCTCTCTTCGCTTCATTATTCTGCACCTGTCAGCAGCGGACGTCGCGCGCTTCCTCTTCCCTCCATTCTCTCTCCTCTCCTCTCCTCTCCTCTTTTTTTTTTTTTTACCGTGATGACTTCTGGAAAAGAAGTGAACGGGCCGGTGAAAGCGGCTCAACAGCCGGATCAGGTAAGCCTTCAGACGAGTCGTTATCTCCCCTTTCTGCTCTGAGTCCGTTAAACGTTACAGTCTGAACAAGCACGCCCGTGTGTTGAAGATTGGAGAAAACAGCTGATATTCACAATATAAGCAAAGTATTCGACAACTTTGCAGTTGTGTCATTGTTTCTGTTTGATATTTTGAATTCCTTCATATGGTTGAGTGCTGCAGTTTGAACGTATACACCAACTTCTAAACTTCTGCATGAATATTTAATGGCTTTATTATTGTAACCTTAGCCCACAGGTGTAGCATCTCTGCCTGTGTGGTGTCCTGTTGTCTGGACAAATTGACATTGACATTTTGAGAACATGCTTCTGCTGCTCGGGGGTTTTTGTATTTAGTTTCAGAGACTTAAATCTCATTTTTTGGTACTGAAGCAAGGATTAAAGTTTGTTCAGGCGAAAGAAGAAAACCCTCTGTTTCTGTGTGAAAGGGAAAAGACAGAGTGGGTTTTAACTGCTCTGCATTGTTCTGTCAGCTCACTGAGTTTAAATTGTTTTTTGTATGAGGCCAGAGCGAAATGATGTAATAACACTTATTTGTTTACATAACTGAGCCATTGGGAGTGATACCATAATTGAGGTTGAAAGGTGCTTCACATGAATAAACTAATGTTTGTTGAGAAACCTAGTTGCATAAAAGATGTTGATTGTTACGTGTTTGGCTCTTACATTTTTAAAAGCTGCACTGATGTAAGGACTTTAAAAAAAGGTCAGTTTCATCAGTTGACGTAAGGCTTCCTCATTATACATAATTGTTAAATGGCAGGATATAATTACATTTGATATTCAAAGAACATTTTGAAGTACCGCACCTGGATTTTGTTGCTTTTTTCCCCTTTGTGCACTTAGAAAACATGTTAAGACCTTTTCCCTATATCTTGAAAAGCACCTTTTGAATATTTTAGGGGAAAGTGTTTATTTTTTACGTCCTATTCAGACATTTATGAAAGCGAGAGTGCAGAGCTGACAGCAGTACAACAGATCCTCATCCATGTTGAAAATCATAAAAGATGCCGCATGAGCATCTATTGAAGGTGGAGAGGGAATCAGATGTCAAACTTGAAAAGGAAAGCTCACTTTTTTAATGACATGCACATTATGCTCATCTGCACATGTCATAATACACATCACGATAGTCAGTTATCATCGTGCATCATTTCAGCTTCTACAATGAAAAGGACAAATGCATCTTTATTCGCTCCGGCCTCGACCCCTTTTCAGTGTCCGCAGTTTGTTCAAACAACTCCATTTTGGAAAATATAATTCCCCCCATAATTTTAGCTTCAACAGCGACCTTGTTCGTGGGTAATATCAGTTTGAAATGCATAGCCAGCCTGTGCGTCTACTCTTTAGTGATGCGGAGAGACGAGGCAGAGAGACTAGAATATCTGAGCACCGGAAGAACCGTGTAGTCGAGGAACACATCTGAACTCCAGAGCCTCCGGACTGCCACATCATAGCATGCTGTCAGTAGAGCCTATCAAGCAGTTGGGAAATGTGTTGCTCTTGGCCATTTATCCAGCTTGAATCTGACAATACAAGTGAGTCATTCAAGATATCTTATCTTCTACATTCTAAAATGCTGCTGTCTTCATTTTTGCAGTCGTAATTCACCTCCCTTTTATCTGATACAGCAACAATGTCATGAGCGCCACTGCAGTAAACTCCTCATATTGTTGCTGATGTTTGAAAGGTTGTACAGTTGCTCTCAATTTGTTGTTCATGATTATATCTGCTCCATTACTGCTTTTATACTCCAGGTCAATGTCCTGTTCAAGGTAGCATGTCCCTGTACTGTATCTCATTTCCAGCATCAGGGTACATGTACGTTCATTAAAGACATAAGCACCTCTCCTGAGAGGATCAAGGGTGAGTCATGCTGTAAGGAAACCTGTTTCATAATGGATGAGTTGGGTAGACTCTGCTGTAATTAAATTAAATTGGACTGTTTTTGTGATCCCCCCCCCCCCTCTGTACATAATTATTCTGGAAGGATAATGGGTCTCTTATCTTTCTTTTAATTCAACATTAATTTTATTTGCAGGGACATTTATTTGAACAATGACTTTTATAAAGAAAGAAAGAACAACAGAAGTGAGGGTTACTTCCACATGAAACATTCTCAAGTGATTTTAGTCATGTTGTTTTGCGCAACAGTTCTTTTGACGATTCAAAGATACCGTGCCAGTTTGGTCCGGAGGCAGGTGATGATTTACTTCCTCTGAGAAAACACTTTATATTTGTCAGACGTGCCTCTTTCCTGTCGATAGAGTTGGCAGGCTTTAGCGCCATCGCATTTTTACTTTCTCATCTCCATCTCAATCTCACACACTCTGGGACGACATGTTATTCATTCTTTAAAAAGCCAAATGAAAAGAAACATAAAGCCCAGAAAAGCTTTTCTGATAACTCCATGTTTTTGTCTTTTTTTGTCACGGTGACTCACTTTTCCCGCTTTTATGAAAATCCTCCCTTAGATTTTCACTTCTGTATCTGAAGCATACTATGTGTTGAAGCATACTATGTGTTTGACTCTAAACAGATTGGGATGGATTAACTCCCTGTGTGTAGATTATTTTTAAACAATTAACTTCGGAAAAGGTCACCAAGGAAATCAACAAACGTTCAATTGTGGCAACACACTAAGCCTCTCTAGTAACTCTATAGCGAAGCCACTTTGCTATGGATTTCTTTGTTGGGAAATCATAACAGAGGAGAAATTGGAGTTAGCAAATCACAGTGTGTTTCCACTCAGACTGAAAATGTAATATTCAAGAAAACAGTCATTTATGATTTTTTTGTTGACTGAATTTAATAATCAAAGCCATTTCAAGCTTCTCCGTTCTTAGAATGTTGAAACTCTTCATTGACATGCTGCTCTTTGTTGAGTCAAATCTAGCTGCACAAATGAGCAACATGCTGTGGAAAACATTGTTGTTCTCCTGACACATGTAGAAAATGACAGAGCAGCATTATCATTTAAATGTTTTTGCATCGTGCTTTGTGGTCAAGCCACTAGTTACGTTAGTTGGCTCTCTACTGCAGTTGCTGAATTATTTATGTCTATTCTGAAAAGACAATATTTTGAATATCAAGCAGAGGATCTGTTTAGAAGCCTTTTTCTGTTCTTTTAGCTTCTGCTTTATACTTTTGTTTATTAGCATGGTATATGTTGTAATGTAAGTTATTGTAGATACAGTTTATTAAAGTCACAGACAGAGCTGTGGATTCTTAGTATTGGTACATCACTGACAACTATGTTTAGTATTTGTTATATTGTACCCTAACCCTAACCTCTAACCCTAACCCTAACATTGTTTTGCGTTTACTTTATAGATTTTTGACAGTTTCTACATGGTAATAGTTCCCCTTTAATCAAGAAATGCACCAAACCCAGACACACGTATAGAAAATGTGATGGAAATGATGGTACTAAAGCTTAATACAGTGTAAACCTAATGAAATGTAAACTGCTGTATTCTGCAAATGTCATGTCAACCCGTTTTGACTGATGGCTAGGTCAATCCCATGGAGTGACCTCTCTGAATGTGTGTGAACGTGATCACCACAGACCCCGGTGGTTTGTGCAAGGGGTTTGTGA